>NC_059431.1:27391147-27561147 GCF_021028975.2 Sphaerodactylus townsendi | reverse complement strand
GGGGGGGGGGGGTGGGGGGGGGGGGGGGTGGGGGGGGGGGGGGGTGGGGGGGGGGGGGGGTGGGGGGGGGGGGGGGTGGGGGGGGGGGGGGGTGGGGGGGGGGGGGGGTGGGGGGGGGGGGGGGTGGGGGGGGGGGGGGGTGGGGGGGGGGGGGGGTGGGGGGGGGGGGGGGTGGGGGGGGGGGGGGGTGGGGGGGGGGGGGGGTGGGGGGGGGGGGGGGTGGGGGGGGGGGGGGGTGGGGGGGGGGGGGGGTGGGGGGGGGGGGGGGTGGGGGGGGGGGGGGGTGGGGGGGGGGGGGGGTGGGGGGGGGGGGGGGTGGGGGGGGGGGGGGGTGGGGGGGGGGGGGGGTGGGGGGGGGGGGGGGTGGGGGGGGGGGGGGGTGGGGGGGGGGGGGGGTGGGGGGGGGGGGGGGTGGGGGGGGGGGGGGGTGGGGGGGGGGGGGGGTGGGGGGGGGGGGGGGTGGGGGGGGGGGGGGGTGGGGGGGGGGGGGGGTGGGGGGGGGGGGGGGTGGGGGGGGGGGGGGGTGGGGGGGGGGGGGGGTGGGGGGGGGGGGGGGTGGGGGGGGGGGGGGGTGGGGGGGGGGGGGGGTGGGGGGGGGGGGGGGTGGGGGGGGGGGGGGGTGGGGGGGGGGGGGGGTGGGGGGGGGGGGGGGTGGGGGGGGGGGGGGGTGGGGGGGGGGGGGGGTGGGGGGGGGGGGGGGTGGGGGGGGGGGGGGGTGGGGGGGGGGGGGGGTGGGGGGGGGGGGGGGTGGGGGGGGGGGGGGGTGGGGGGGGGGGGGGGTGGGGGGGGGGGGGGGTGGGGGGGGGGGGGGGTGGGGGGGGGGGGGGGTGGGGGGGGGGGGGGGTGGGGGGGGGGGGGGGTGGGGGGGGGGGGGGGTGGGGGGGGGGGGGGGTGGGGGGGGGGGGGGGTGGGGGGGGGGGGGGGTGGGGGGGGGGGGGGGTGGGGGGGGGGGGGGGTGGGGGGGGGGGGGGGTGGGGGGGGGGGGGGGTGGGGGGGGGGGGGGGTGGGGGGGGGGGGGGGTGGGGGGGGGGGGGGGTGGGGGGGGGGGGGGGTGGGGGGGGGGGGGGGTGGGGGGGGGGGGGGGTGGGGGGGGGGGGGGGTGGGGGGGGGGGGGGGTGGGGGGGGGGGGGGGTGGGGGGGGGGGGGGGTGGGGGGGGGGGGGGGTGGGGGGGGGGGGGGGTGGGGGGGGGGGGGGGTGGGGGGGGGGGGGGGTGGGGGGGGGGGGGGGTGGGGGGGGGGGGGGGTGGGGGGGGGGGGGGGTGGGGGGGGGGGGGGGTGGGGGGGGGGGGGGGTGGGGGGGGGGGGGGGTGGGGGGGGGGGGGGGTGGGGGGGGGGGGGGGTGGGGGGGGGGGGGGGTGGGGGGGGGGGGGGGTGGGGGGGGGGGGGGGTGGGGGGGGGGGGGGGTGGGGGGGGGGGGGGGTGGGGGGGGGGGGGGGTGGGGGGGGGGGGGGGTGGGGGGGGGGGGGGGTGGGGGGGGGGGGGGGTGGGGGGGGGGGGGGGTGGGGGGGGGGGGGGGTGGGGGGGGGGGGGGGTGGGGGGGGGGGGGGGTGGGGGGGGGGGGGGGTGGGGGGGGGGGGGGGT
Organism: Sphaerodactylus townsendi; assembly: GCF_021028975.2. Classification (NCBI taxonomy): domain Eukaryota; kingdom Metazoa; phylum Chordata; class Lepidosauria; order Squamata; family Sphaerodactylidae; genus Sphaerodactylus; species Sphaerodactylus townsendi. Next base: position 27,559,566 of record NC_059431.1, on the reverse strand, counting down.
GGGGGGGGGGGGGGGTGGGGGGGGGGGGGGGTGGGGGGGGGGGGGGGTGGGGGGGGGGGGGGGTGGGGGGGGGGGGGGGTGGGGGGGGGGGGGGGTGGGGGGGGGGGGGGGTGGGGGGGGGGGGGGGTGGGGGGGGGGGGGGGTGGGGGGGGGGGGGGGTGGGGGGGGGGGGGGGTGGGGGGGGGGGGGGGTGGGGGGGGGGGGGGGTGGGGGGGGGGGGGGGTGGGGGGGGGGGGGGGTGGGGGGGGGGGGGGGTGGGGGGGGGGGGGGGTGGGGGGGGGGGGGGGTGGGGGGGGGGGGGGGTGGGGGGGGGGGGGGGTGGGGGGGGGGGGGGGTGGGGGGGGGGGGGGGTGGGGGGGGGGGGGGGTGGGGGGGGGGGGGGGTGGGGGGGGGGGGGGGTGGGGGGGGGGGGGGGTGGGGGGGGGGGGGGGTGGGGGGGGGGGGGGGTGGGGGGGGGGGGGGGTGGGGGGGGGGGGGGGTGGGGGGGGGGGGGGGTGGGGGGGGGGGGGGGTGGGGGGGGGGGGGGGTGGGGGGGGGGGGGGGTGGGGGGGGGGGGGGGTGGGGGGGGGGGGGGGTGGGGGGGGGGGGGGGTGGGGGGGGGGGGGGGTGGGGGGGGGGGGGGGTGGGGGGGGGGGGGGGTGGGGGGGGGGGGGGGTGGGGGGGGGGGGGGGTGGGGGGGGGGGGGGGTGGGGGGGGGGGGGGGTGGGGGGGGGGGGGGGTGGGGGGGGGGGGGGGTGGGGGGGGGGGGGGGTGGGGGGGGGGGGGGGTGGGGGGGGGGGGGGGTGGGGGGGGGGGGGGGTGGGGGGGGGGGGGGGTGGGGGGGGGGGGGGGTGGGGGGGGGGGGGGGTGGGGGGGGGGGGGGGTGGGGGGGGGGGGGGGTGGGGGGGGGGGGGGGTGGGGGGGGGGGGGGGTGGGGGGGGGGGGGGGTGGGGGGGGGGGGGGGTGGGGGGGGGGGGGGGTGGGGGGGGGGGGGGGTGGGGGGGGGGGGGGGTGGGGGGGGGGGGGGGTGGGGGGGGGGGGGGGTGGGGGGGGGGGGGGGTGGGGGGGGGGGGGGGTGGGGGGGGGGGGGGGTGGGGGGGGGGGGGGGTGGGGGGGGGGGGGGGTGGGGGGGGGGGGGGGTGGGGGGGGGGGGGGGTGGGGGGGGGGGGGGGTGGGGGGGGGGGGGGGTGGGGGGGGGGGGGGGTGGGGGGGGGGGGGGGTGGGGGGGGGGGGGGGTGGGGGGGGGGGGGGGTGGGGGGGGGGGGGGGTGGGGGGGGGGGGGGGTGGGGGGGGGGGGGGGTGGGGGGGGGGGGGGGTGGGGGGGGGGGGGGGTGGGGGGGGGGGGGGGTGGGGGGGGGGGGGGGTGGGGGGGGGGGGGGGTGGGGGGGGGGGGGGGTGGGGGGGGGGGGGGGTGGGGGGGGGGGGGGGTGGGGGGGGGGGGGGGTGGGGGGGGGGGGGGGTGGGGGGGGGGGGGGGTGGGGGGGGGGGGGGGTGGGGGGGGGGGGGGGTGGGGGGGGGGGGGGGTGGGGGGGGGGGGGGGTGGGGGGGGGGGGGGGTGGGGGGGGGGGGGGGTGGGGGGGGGGGGGGGTGGGGGGGGGGGGGGGTGGGGGGGGGGGGGGGTGGGGGGGGGGGGGGGTGGGGGGGGGGGGGGGTGGGGGGGGGGGGGGGTGGGGGGGGGGGGGGGTGGGGGGGGGGGGGGGTGGGGGGGGGGGGGGGTGGGGGGGGGGGGGGGTGGGGGGGGGGGGGGGTGGGGGGGGGGGGGGGTGGGGGGGGGGGGGGGTGGGGGGGGGGGGGGGTGGGGGGGGGGGGGGGTGGGGGGGGGGGGGGGTGGGGGGGGGGGGGGGTGGGGGGGGGGGGGGGTGGGGGGGGGGGGGGGTGGGGGGGGGGGGGGGTGGGGGGGGGGGGGGGTGGGGGGGGGGGGGGGTGGGGGGGGGGGGGGGTGGGGGGGGGGGGGGGTGGGGGGGGGGGGGGGTGGGGGGGGGGGGGGGTGGGGGGGGGGGGGGGTGGGGGGGGGGGGGGGTGGGGGGGGGGGGGGGTGGGGGGGGGGGGGGGTGGGGGGGGGGGGGGGTGGGGGGGGGGGGGGGTGGGGGGGGGGGGGGGTGGGGGGGGGGGGGGGTGGGGGGGGGGGGGGGTGGGGGGGGGGGGGGGTGGGGGGGGGGGGGGGTGGGGGGGGGGGGGGGTGGGGGGGGGGGGGGGTGGGGGGGGGGGGGGGTGGGGGGGGGGGGGGGTGGGGGGGGGGGGGGGTGGGGGGGGGGGGGGGTGGGGGGGGGGGGGGGTGGGGGGGGGGGGGGGTGGGGGGGGGGGGGGGTGGGGGGGGGGGGGGGTGGGGGGGGGGGGGGGTGGGGGGGGGGGGGGGTGGGGGGGGGGGGGGGTGGGGGGGGGGGGGGGTGGGGGGGGGGGGGGGTGGGGGGGGGGGGGGGTGGGGGGGGGGGGGGGTGGGGGGGGGGGGGGGTGGGGGGGGGGGGGGGTGGGGGGGGGGGGGGGTGGGGGGGGGGGGGGGTGGGGGGGGGGGGGGGTGGGGGGGGGGGGGGGTGGGGGGGGGGGGGGGTGGGGGGGGGGGGGGGTGGGGGGGGGGGGGGGTGGGGGGGGGGGGGGGTGGGGGGGGGGGGGGGTGGGGGGGGGGGGGGGTGGGGGGGGGGGGGGGTGGGGGGGGGGGGGGGTGGGGGGGGGGGGGGGTGGGGGGGGGGGGGGGTGGGGGGGGGGGGGGGTGGGGGGGGGGGGGGGTGGGGGGGGGGGGGGGTGGGGGGGGGGGGGGGTGGGGGGGGGGGGGGGTGGGGGGGGGGGGGGGTGGGGGGGGGGGGGGGTGGGGGGGGGGGGGGGTGGGGGGGGGGGGGGGTGGGGGGGGGGGGGGGTGGGGGGGGGGGGGGGTGGGGGGGGGGGGGGGTGGGGGGGGGGGGGGGTGGGGGGGGGGGGGGGTGGGGGGGGGGGGGGGTGGGGGGGGGGGGGGGTGGGGGGGGGGGGGGGTGGGGGGGGGGGGGGGTGGGGGGGGGGGGGGGTGGGGGGGGGGGGGGGTGGGGGGGGGGGGGGGTGGGGGGGGGGGGGGGTGGGGGGGGGGGGGGGTGGGGGGGGGGGGGGGTGGGGGGGGGGGGGGGTGGGGGGGGGGGGGGGTGGGGGGGGGGGGGGGTGGGGGGGGGGGGGGGTGGGGGGGGGGGGGGGTGGGGGGGGGGGGGGGTGGGGGGGGGGGGGGGTGGGGGGGGGGGGGGGTGGGGGGGGGGGGGGGTGGGGGGGGGGGGGGGTGGGGGGGGGGGGGGGTGGGGGGGGGGGGGGGTGGGGGGGGGGGGGGGTGGGGGGGGGGGGGGGTGGGGGGGGGGGGGGGTGGGGGGGGGGGGGGGTGGGGGGGGGGGGGGGTGGGGGGGGGGGGGGGTGGGGGGGGGGGGGGGTGGGGGGGGGGGGGGGTGGGGGGGGGGGGGGGTGGGGGGGGGGGGGGGTGGGGGGGGGGGGGGGTGGGGGGGGGGGGGGGTGGGGGGGGGGGGGGGTGGGGGGGGGGGGGGGTGGGGGGGGGGGGGGGTGGGGGGGGGGGGGGGTGGGGGGGGGGGGGGGTGGGGGGGGGGGGGGGTGGGGGGGGGGGGGGGTGGGGGGGGGGGGGGGTGGGGGGGGGGGGGGGTGGGGGGGGGGGGGGGTGGGGGGGGGGGGGGGTGGGGGGGGGGGGGGGTGGGGGGGGGGGGGGGTGGGGGGGGGGGGGGGTGGGGGGGGGGGGGGGTGGGGGGGGGGGGGGGTGGGGGGGGGGGGGGGTGGGGGGGGGGGGGGGTGGGGGGGGGGGGGGGTGGGGGGGGGGGGGGGTGGGGGGGGGGGGGGGTGGGGGGGGGGGGGGGTGGGGGGGGGGGGGGGTGGGGGGGGGGGGGGGTGGGGGGGGGGGGGGGTGGGGGGGGGGGGGGGTGGGGGGGGGGGGGGGTGGGGGGGGGGGGGGGTGGGGGGGGGGGGGGGTGGGGGGGGGGGGGGGTGGGGGGGGGGGGGGGTGGGGGGGGGGGGGGGTGGGGGGGGGGGGGGGTGGGGGGGGGGGGGGGTGGGGGGGGGGGGGGGTGGGGGGGGGGGGGGGTGGGGGGGGGGGGGGGTGGGGGGGGGGGGGGGTGGGGGGGGGGGGGGGTGGGGGGGGGGGGGGGTGGGGGGGGGGGGGGGTGGGGGGGGGGGGGGGTGGGGGGGGGGGGGGGTGGGGGGGGGGGGGGGTGGGGGGGGGGGGGGGTGGGGGGGGGGGGGGGTGGGGGGGGGGGGGGGTGGGGGGGGGGGGGGGTGGGGGGGGGGGGGGGTGGGGGGGGGGGGGGGTGGGGGGGGGGGGGGGTGGGGGGGGGGGGGGGTGGGGGGGGGGGGGGGTGGGGGGGGGGGGGGGTGGGGGGGGGGGGGGGTGGGGGGGGGGGGGGGTGGGGGGGGGGGGGGGTGGGGGGGGGGGGGGGTGGGGGGGGGGGGGGGTGGGGGGGGGGGGGGGTGGGGGGGGGGGGGGGTGGGGGGGGGGGGGGGTGGGGGGGGGGGGGGGTGGGGGGGGGGGGGGGTGGGGGGGGGGGGGGGTGGGGGGGGGGGGGGGTGGGGGGGGGGGGGGGTGGGGGGGGGGGGGGGTGGGGGGGGGGGGGGGTGGGGGGGGGGGGGGGTGGGGGGGGGGGGGGGTGGGGGGGGGGGGGGGTGGGGGGGGGGGGGGGTGGGGGGGGGGGGGGGTGGGGGGGGGGGGGGGTGGGGGGGGGGGGGGGTGGGGGGGGGGGGGGGTGGGGGGGGGGGGGGGTGGGGGGGGGGGGGGGTGGGGGGGGGGGGGGGTGGGGGGGGGGGGGGGTGGGGGGGGGGGGGGGTGGGGGGGGGGGGGGGTGGGGGGGGGGGGGGGTGGGGGGGGGGGGGGGTGGGGGGGGGGGGGGGTGGGGGGGGGGGGGGGTGGGGGGGGGGGGGGGTGGGGGGGGGGGGGGGTGGGGGGGGGGGGGGGTGGGGGGGGGGGGGGGTGGGGGGGGGGGGGGGTGGGGGGGGGGGGGGGTGGGGGGGGGGGGGGGTGGGGGGGGGGGGGGGTGGGGGGGGGGGGGGGTGGGGGGGGGGGGGGGTGGGGGGGGGGGGGGGTGGGGGGGGGGGGGGGTGGGGGGGGGGGGGGGTGGGGGGGGGGGGGGGTGGGGGGGGGGGGGGGTGGGGGGGGGGGGGGGTGGGGGGGGGGGGGGGTGGGGGGGGGGGGGGGTGGGGGGGGGGGGGGGTGGGGGGGGGGGGGGGTGGGGGGGGGGGGGGGTGGGGGGGGGGGGGGGTGGGGGGGGGGGGGGGTGGGGGGGGGGGGGGGTGGGGGGGGGGGGGGGTGGGGGGGGGGGGGGGTGGGGGGGGGGGGGGGTGGGGGGGGGGGGGGGTGGGGGGGGGGGGGGGTGGGGGGGGGGGGGGGTGGGGGGGGGGGGGGGTGGGGGGGGGGGGGGGTGGGGGGGGGGGGGGGTGGGGGGGGGGGGGGGTGGGGGGGGGGGGGGGTGGGGGGGGGGGGGGGTGGGGGGGGGGGGGGGTGGGGGGGGGGGGGGGTGGGGGGGGGGGGGGGTGGGGGGGGGGGGGGGTGGGGGGGGGGGGGGGTGGGGGGGGGGGGGGGTGGGGGGGGGGGGGGGTGGGGGGGGGGGGGGGTGGGGGGGGGGGGGGGTGGGGGGGGGGGGGGGTGGGGGGGGGGGGGGGTGGGGGGGGGGGGGGGTGGGGGGGGGGGGGGGTGGGGGGGGGGGGGGGTGGGGGGGGGGGGGGGTGGGGGGGGGGGGGGGTGGGGGGGGGGGGGGGTGGGGGGGGGGGGGGGTGGGGGGGGGGGGGGGTGGGGGGGGGGGGGGGTGGGGGGGGGGGGGGGTGGGGGGGGGGGGGGGTGGGGGGGGGGGGGGGTGGGGGGGGGGGGGGGTGGGGGGGGGGGGGGGTGGGGGGGGGGGGGGGTGGGGGGGGGGGGGGGTGGGGGGGGGGGGGGGTGGGGGGGGGGGGGGGTGGGGGGGGGGGGGGGTGGGGGGGGGGGGGGGTGGGGGGGGGGGGGGGTGGGGGGGGGGGGGGGTGGGGGGGGGGGGGGGTGGGGGGGGGGGGGGGTGGGGGGGGGGGGGGGTGGGGGGGGGGGGGGGTGGGGGGGGGGGGGGGTGGGGGGGGGGGGGGGTGGGGGGGGGGGGGGGTGGGGGGGGGGGGGGGTGGGGGGGGGGGGGGGTGGGGGGGGGGGGGGGTGGGGGGGGGGGGGGGTGGGGGGGGGGGGGGGTGGGGGGGGGGGGGGGTGGGGGGGGGGGGGGGTGGGGGGGGGGGGGGGTGGGGGGGGGGGGGGGTGGGGGGGGGGGGGGGTGGGGGGGGGGGGGGGTGGGGGGGGGGGGGGGTGGGGGGGGGGGGGGGTGGGGGGGGGGGGGGGTGGGGGGGGGGGGGGGTGGGGGGGGGGGGGGGTGGGGGGGGGGGGGGGTGGGGGGGGGGGGGGGTGGGGGGGGGGGGGGGTGGGGGGGGGGGGGGGTGGGGGGGGGGGGGGGTGGGGGGGGGGGGGGGTGGGGGGGGGGGGGGGTGGGGGGGGGGGGGGGTGGGGGGGGGGGGGGGTGGGGGGGGGGGGGGGTGGGGGGGGGGGGGGGTGGGGGGGGGGGGGGGTGGGGGGGGGGGGGGGTGGGGGGGGGGGGGGGTGGGGGGGGGGGGGGGTGGGGGGGGGGGGGGGTGGGGGGGGGGGGGGGTGGGGGGGGGGGGGGGTGGGGGGGGGGGGGGGTGGGGGGGGGGGGGGGTGGGGGGGGGGGGGGGTGGGGGGGGGGGGGGGTGGGGGGGGGGGGGGGTGGGGGGGGGGGGGGGTGGGGGGGGGGGGGGGTGGGGGGGGGGGGGGGTGGGGGGGGGGGGGGGTGGGGGGGGGGGGGGGTGGGGGGGGGGGGGGGTGGGGGGGGGGGGGGGTGGGGGGGGGGGGGGGTGGGGGGGGGGGGGGGTGGGGGGGGGGGGGGGTGGGGGGGGGGGGGGGTGGGGGGGGGGGGGGGTGGGGGGGGGGGGGGGTGGGGGGGGGGGGGGGTGGGGGGGGGGGGGGGTGGGGGGGGGGGGGGGTGGGGGGGGGGGGGGGTGGGGGGGGGGGGGGGTGGGGGGGGGGGGGGGTGGGGGGGGGGGGGGGTGGGGGGGGGGGGGGGTGGGGGGGGGGGGGGGTGGGGGGGGGGGGGGGTGGGGGGGGGGGGGGGTGGGGGGGGGGGGGGGTGGGGGGGGGGGGGGGTGGGGGGGGGGGGGGGTGGGGGGGGGGGGGGGTGGGGGGGGGGGGGGGTGGGGGGGGGGGGGGGTGGGGGGGGGGGGGGGTGGGGGGGGGGGGGGGTGGGGGGGGGGGGGGGTGGGGGGGGGGGGGGGTGGGGGGGGGGGGGGGTGGGGGGGGGGGGGGGTGGGGGGGGGGGGGGGTGGGGGGGGGGGGGGGTGGGGGGGGGGGGGGGTGGGGGGGGGGGGGGGTGGGGGGGGGGGGGGGTGGGGGGGGGGGGGGGTGGGGGGGGGGGGGGGTGGGGGGGGGGGGGGGTGGGGGGGGGGGGGGGTGGGGGGGGGGGGGGGTGGGGGGGGGGGGGGGTGGGGGGGGGGGGGGGTGGGGGGGGGGGGGGGTGGGGGGGGGGGGGGGTGGGGGGGGGGGGGGGTGGGGGGGGGGGGGGGTGGGGGGGGGGGGGGGTGGGGGGGGGGGGGGGTGGGGGGGGGGGGGGGTGGGGGGGGGGGGGGGTGGGGGGGGGGGGGGGTGGGGGGGGGGGGGGGTGGGGGGGGGGGGGGGTGGGGGGGGGGGGGGGTGGGGGGGGGGGGGGGTGGGGGGGGGGGGGGGTGGGGGGGGGGGGGGGTGGGGGGGGGGGGGGGTGGGGGGGGGGGGGGGTGGGGGGGGGGGGGGGTGGGGGGGGGGGGGGGTGGGGGGGGGGGGGGGTGGGGGGGGGGGGGGGTGGGGGGGGGGGGGGGTGGGGGGGGGGGGGGGTGGGGGGGGGGGGGGGTGGGGGGGGGGGGGGGTGGGGGGGGGGGGGGGTGGGGGGGGGGGGGGGTGGGGGGGGGGGGGGGTGGGGGGGGGGGGGGGTGGGGGGGGGGGGGGGTGGGGGGGGGGGGGGGTGGGGGGGGGGGGGGGTGGGGGGGGGGGGGGGTGGGGGGGGGGGGGGGTGGGGGGGGGGGGGGGTGGGGGGGGGGGGGGGTGGGGGGGGGGGGGGGTGGGGGGGGGGGGGGGTGGGGGGGGGGGGGGGTGGGGGGGGGGGGGGGTGGGGGGGGGGGGGGGTGGGGGGGGGGGGGGGTGGGGGGGGGGGGGGGTGGGGGGGGGGGGGGGTGGGGGGGGGGGGGGGTGGGGGGGGGGGGGGGTGGGGGGGGGGGGGGGTGGGGGGGGGGGGGGGTGGGGGGGGGGGGGGGTGGGGGGGGGGGGGGGTGGGGGGGGGGGGGGGTGGGGGGGGGGGGGGGTGGGGGGGGGGGGGGGTGGGGGGGGGGGGGGGTGGGGGGGGGGGGGGGTGGGGGGGGGGGGGGGTGGGGGGGGGGGGGGGTGGGGGGGGGGGGGGGTGGGGGGGGGGGGGGGTGGGGGGGGGGGGGGGTGGGGGGGGGGGGGGGTGGGGGGGGGGGGGGGTGGGGGGGGGGGGGGGTGGGGGGGGGGGGGGGTGGGGGGGGGGGGGGGTGGGGGGGGGGGGGGGTGGGGGGGGGGGGGGGTGGGGGGGGGGGGGGGTGGGGGGGGGGGGGGGTGGGGGGGGGGGGGGGTGGGGGGGGGGGGGGGTGGGGGGGGGGGGGGGTGGGGGGGGGGGGGGGTGGGGGGGGGGGGGGGTGGGGGGGGGGGGGGGTGGGGGGGGGGGGGGGTGGGGGGGGGGGGGGGTGGGGGGGGGGGGGGGTGGGGGGGGGGGGGGGTGGGGGGGGGGGGGGGTGGGGGGGGGGGGGGGTGGGGGGGGGGGGGGGTGGGGGGGGGGGGGGGTGGGGGGGGGGGGGGGTGGGGGGGGGGGGGGGTGGGGGGGGGGGGGGGTGGGGGGGGGGGGGGGTGGGGGGGGGGGGGGGTGGGGGGGGGGGGGGGTGGGGGGGGGGGGGGGTGGGGGGGGGGGGGGGTGGGGGGGGGGGGGGGTGGGGGGGGGGGGGGGTGGGGGGGGGGGGGGGTGGGGGGGGGGGGGGGTGGGGGGGGGGGGGGGTGGGGGGGGGGGGGGGTGGGGGGGGGGGGGGGTGGGGGGGGGGGGGGGTGGGGGGGGGGGGGGGTGGGGGGGGGGGGGGGTGGGGGGGGGGGGGGGTGGGGGGGGGGGGGGGTGGGGGGGGGGGGGGGTGGGGGGGGGGGGGGGTGGGGGGGGGGGGGGGTGGGGGGGGGGGGGGGTGGGGGGGGGGGGGGGTGGGGGGGGGGGGGGGTGGGGGGGGGGGGGGGTGGGGGGGGGGGGGGGTGGGGGGGGGGGGGGGTGGGGGGGGGGGGGGGTGGGGGGGGGGGGGGGTGGGGGGGGGGGGGGGTGGGGGGGGGGGGGGGTGGGGGGGGGGGGGGGTGGGGGGGGGGGGGGGTGGGGGGGGGGGGGGGTGGGGGGGGGGGGGGGTGGGGGGGGGGGGGGGTGGGGGGGGGGGGGGGTGGGGGGGGGGGGGGGTGGGGGGGGGGGGGGGTGGGGGGGGGGGGGGGTGGGGGGGGGGGGGGGTGGGGGGGGGGGGGGGTGGGGGGGGGGGGGGGTGGGGGGGGGGGGGGGTGGGGGGGGGGGGGGGTGGGGGGGGGGGGGGGTGGGGGGGGGGGGGGGTGGGGGGGGGGGGGGGTGGGGGGGGGGGGGGGTGGGGGGGGGGGGGGGTGGGGGGGGGGGGGGGTGGGGGGGGGGGGGGGTGGGGGGGGGGGGGGGTGGGGGGGGGGGGGGGTGGGGGGGGGGGGGGGTGGGGGGGGGGGGGGGTGGGGGGGGGGGGGGGTGGGGGGGGGGGGGGGTGGGGGGGGGGGGGGGTGGGGGGGGGGGGGGGTGGGGGGGGGGGGGGGTGGGGGGGGGGGGGGGTGGGGGGGGGGGGGGGTGGGGGGGGGGGGGGGTGGGGGGGGGGGGGGGTGGGGGGGGGGGGGGGTGGGGGGGGGGGGGGGTGGGGGGGGGGGGGGGTGGGGGGGGGGGGGGGTGGGGGGGGGGGGGGGTGGGGGGGGGGGGGGGTGGGGGGGGGGGGGGGTGGGGGGGGGGGGGGGTGGGGGGGGGGGGGGGTGGGGGGGGGGGGGGGTGGGGGGGGGGGGGGGTGGGGGGGGGGGGGGGTGGGGGGGGGGGGGGGTGGGGGGGGGGGGGGGTGGGGGGGGGGGGGGGTGGGGGGGGGGGGGGGTGGGGGGGGGGGGGGGTGGGGGGGGGGGGGGGTGGGGGGGGGGGGGGGTGGGGGGGGGGGGGGGTGGGGGGGGGGGGGGGTGGGGGGGGGGGGGGGTGGGGGGGGGGGGGGGTGGGGGGGGGGGGGGGTGGGGGGGGGGGGGGGTGGGGGGGGGGGGGGGTGGGGGGGGGGGGGGGTGGGGGGGGGGGGGGGTGGGGGGGGGGGGGGGTGGGGGGGGGGGGGGGTGGGGGGGGGGGGGGGTGGGGGGGGGGGGGGGTGGGGGGGGGGGGGGGTGGGGGGGGGGGGGGGTGGGGGGGGGGGGGGGTGGGGGGGGGGGGGGGTGGGGGGGGGGGGGGGTGGGGGGGGGGGGGGGTGGGGGGGGGGGGGGGTGGGGGGGGGGGGGGGTGGGGGGGGGGGGGGGTGGGGGGGGGGGGGGGTGGGGGGGGGGGGGGGTGGGGGGGGGGGGGGGTGGGGGGGGGGGGGGGTGGGGGGGGGGGGGGGTGGGGGGGGGGGGGGGTGGGGGGGGGGGGGGGTGGGGGGGGGGGGGGGTGGGGGGGGGGGGGGGTGGGGGGGGGGGGGGGTGGGGGGGGGGGGGGGTGGGGGGGGGGGGGGGTGGGGGGGGGGGGGGGTGGGGGGGGGGGGGGGTGGGGGGGGGGGGGGGTGGGGGGGGGGGGGGGTGGGGGGGGGGGGGGGTGGGGGGGGGGGGGGGTGGGGGGGGGGGGGGGTGGGGGGGGGGGGGGGTGGGGGGGGGGGGGGGTGGGGGGGGGGGGGGGTGGGGGGGGGGGGGGGTGGGGGGGGGGGGGGGTGGGGGGGGGGGGGGGTGGGGGGGGGGGGGGGTGGGGGGGGGGGGGGGTGGGGGGGGGGGGGGGTGGGGGGGGGGGGGGGTGGGGGGGGGGGGGGGTGGGGGGGGGGGGGGGTGGGGGGGGGGGGGGGTGGGGGGGGGGGGGGGTGGGGGGGGGGGGGGGTGGGGGGGGGGGGGGGTGGGGGGGGGGGGGGGTGGGGGGGGGGGGGGGTGGGGGGGGGGGGGGGTGGGGGGGGGGGGGGGTGGGGGGGGGGGGGGGTGGGGGGGGGGGGGGGTGGGGGGGGGGGGGGGTGGGGGGGGGGGGGGGTGGGGGGGGGGGGGGGTGGGGGGGGGGGGGGGTGGGGGGGGGGGGGGGTGGGGGGGGGGGGGGGTGGGGGGGGGGGGGGGTGGGGGGGGGGGGGGGTGGGGGGGGGGGGGGGTGGGGGGGGGGGGGGGTGGGGGGGGGGGGGGGTGGGGGGGGGGGGGGGTGGGGGGGGGGGGGGGTGGGGGGGGGGGGGGGTGGGGGGGGGGGGGGGTGGGGGGGGGGGGGGGTGGGGGGGGGGGGGGGTGGGGGGGGGGGGGGGTGGGGGGGGGGGGGGGTGGGGGGGGGGGGGGGTGGGGGGGGGGGGGGGTGGGGGGGGGGGGGGGTGGGGGGGGGGGGGGGTGGGGGGGGGGGGGGGTGGGGGGGGGGGGGGGTGGGGGGGGGGGGGGGTGGGGGGGGGGGGGGGTGGGGGGGGGGGGGGGTGGGGGGGGGGGGGGGTGGGGGGGGGGGGGGGTGGGGGGGGGGGGGGGTGGGGGGGGGGGGGGGTGGGGGGGGGGGGGGGTGGGGGGGGGGGGGGGTGGGGGGGGGGGGGGGTGGGGGGGGGGGGGGGTGGGGGGGGGGGGGGGTGGGGGGGGGGGGGGGTGGGGGGGGGGGGGGGTGGGGGGGGGGGGGGGTGGGGGGGGGGGGGGGTGGGGGGGGGGGGGGGTGGGGGGGGGGGGGGGTGGGGGGGGGGGGGGGTGGGGGGGGGGGGGGGTGGGGGGGGGGGGGGGTGGGGGGGGGGGGGGGTGGGGGGGGGGGGGGGTGGGGGGGGGGGGGGGTGGGGGGGGGGGGGGGTGGGGGGGGGGGGGGGTGGGGGGGGGGGGGGGTGGGGGGGGGGGGGGGTGGGGGGGGGGGGGGGTGGGGGGGGGGGGGGGTGGGGGGGGGGGGGGGTGGGGGGGGGGGGGGGTGGGGGGGGGGGGGGGTGGGGGGGGGGGGGGGTGGGGGGGGGGGGGGGTGGGGGGGGGGGGGGGTGGGGGGGGGGGGGGGTGGGGGGGGGGGGGGGTGGGGGGGGGGGGGGGTGGGGGGGGGGGGGGGTGGGGGGGGGGGGGGGTGGGGGGGGGGGGGGGTGGGGGGGGGGGGGGGTGGGGGGGGGGGGGGGTGGGGGGGGGGGGGGGTGGGGGGGGGGGGGGGTGGGGGGGGGGGGGGGTGGGGGGGGGGGGGGGTGGGGGGGGGGGGGGGTGGGGGGGGGGGGGGGTGGGGGGGGGGGGGGGTGGGGGGGGGGGGGGGTGGGGGGGGGGGGGGGTGGGGGGGGGGGGGGGTGGGGGGGGGGGGGGGTGGGGGGGGGGGGGGGTGGGGGGGGGGGGGGGTGGGGGGGGGGGGGGGTGGGGGGGGGGGGGGGTGGGGGGGGGGGGGGGTGGGGGGGGGGGGGGGTGGGGGGGGGGGGGGGTGGGGGGGGGGGGGGGTGGGGGGGGGGGGGGGTGGGGGGGGGGGGGGGTGGGGGGGGGGGGGGGTGGGGGGGGGGGGGGGTGGGGGGGGGGGGGGGTGGGGGGGGGGGGGGGTGGGGGGGGGGGGGGGTGGGGGGGGGGGGGGGTGGGGGGGGGGGGGGGTGGGGGGGGGGGGGGGTGGGGGGGGGGGGGGGTGGGGGGGGGGGGGGGTGGGGGGGGGGGGGGGTGGGGGGGGGGGGGGGTGGGGGGGGGGGGGGGTGGGGGGGGGGGGGGGTGGGGGGGGGGGGGGGTGGGGGGGGGGGGGGGTGGGGGGGGGGGGGGGTGGGGGGGGGGGGGGGTGGGGGGGGGGGGGGGTGGGGGGGGGGGGGGGTGGGGGGGGGGGGGGGTGGGGGGGGGGGGGGGTGGGGGGGGGGGGGGGTGGGGGGGGGGGGGGGTGGGGGGGGGGGGGGGTGGGGGGGGGGGGGGGTGGGGGGGGGGGGGGGTGGGGGGGGGGGGGGGTGGGGGGGGGGGGGGGTGGGGGGGGGGGGGGGTGGGGGGGGGGGGGGGTGGGGGGGGGGGGGGGTGGGGGGGGGGGGGGGTGGGGGGGGGGGGGGGTGGGGGGGGGGGGGGGTGGGGGGGGGGGGGGGTGGGGGGGGGGGGGGGTGGGGGGGGGGGGGGGTGGGGGGGGGGGGGGGTGGGGGGGGGGGGGGGTGGGGGGGGGGGGGGGTGGGGGGGGGGGGGGGTGGGGGGGGGGGGGGGTGGGGGGGGGGGGGGGTGGGGGGGGGGGGGGGTGGGGGGGGGGGGGGGTGGGGGGGGGGGGGGGTGGGGGGGGGGGGGGGTGGGGGGGGGGGGGGGTGGGGGGGGGGGGGGGTGGGGGGGGGGGGGGGTGGGGGGGGGGGGGGGTGGGGGGGGGGGGGGGTGGGGGGGGGGGGGGGTGGGGGGGGGGGGGGGTGGGGGGGGGGGGGGGTGGGGGGGGGGGGGGGTGGGGGGGGGGGGGGGTGGGGGGGGGGGGGGGTGGGGGGGGGGGGGGGTGGGGGGGGGGGGGGGTGGGGGGGGGGGGGGGTGGGGGGGGGGGGGGGTGGGGGGGGGGGGGGGTGGGGGGGGGGGGGGGTGGGGGGGGGGGGGGGTGGGGGGGGGGGGGGGTGGGGGGGGGGGGGGGTGGGGGGGGGGGGGGGTGGGGGGGGGGGGGGGTGGGGGGGGGGGGGGGTGGGGGGGGGGGGGGGTGGGGGGGGGGGGGGGTGGGGGGGGGGGGGGGTGGGGGGGGGGGGGGGTGGGGGGGGGGGGGGGTGGGGGGGGGGGGGGGTGGGGGGGGGGGGGGGTGGGGGGGGGGGGGGGTGGGGGGGGGGGGGGGTGGGGGGGGGGGGGGGTGGGGGGGGGGGGGGGTGGGGGGGGGGGGGGGTGGGGGGGGGGGGGGGTGGGGGGGGGGGGGGGTGGGGGGGGGGGGGGGTGGGGGGGGGGGGGGGTGGGGGGGGGGGGGGGTGGGGGGGGGGGGGGGTGGGGGGGGGGGGGGGTGGGGGGGGGGGGGGGTGGGGGGGGGGGGGGGTGGGGGGGGGGGGGGGTGGGGGGGGGGGGGGGTGGGGGGGGGGGGGGGTGGGGGGGGGGGGGGGTGGGGGGGGGGGGGGGTGGGGGGGGGGGGGGGTGGGGGGGGGGGGGGGTGGGGGGGGGGGGGGGTGGGGGGGGGGGGGGGTGGGGGGGGGGGGGGGTGGGGGGGGGGGGGGGTGGGGGGGGGGGGGGGTGGGGGGGGGGGGGGGTGGGGGGGGGGGGGGGTGGGGGGGGGGGGGGGTGGGGGGGGGGGGGGGTGGGGGGGGGGGGGGGTGGGGGGGGGGGGGGGTGGGGGGGGGGGGGGGTGGGGGGGGGGGGGGGTGGGGGGGGGGGGGGGTGGGGGGGGGGGGGGGTGGGGGGGGGGGGGGGTGGGGGGGGGGGGGGGTGGGGGGGGGGGGGGGTGGGGGGGGGGGGGGGTGGGGGGGGGGGGGGGTGGGGGGGGGGGGGGGTGGGGGGGGGGGGGGGTGGGGGGGGGGGGGGGTGGGGGGGGGGGGGGGTGGGGGGGGGGGGGGGTGGGGGGGGGGGGGGGTGGGGGGGGGGGGGGGTGGGGGGGGGGGGGGGTGGGGGGGGGGGGGGGTGGGGGGGGGGGGGGGTGGGGGGGGGGGGGGGTGGGGGGGGGGGGGGGTGGGGGGGGGGGGGGGTGGGGGGGGGGGGGGGTGGGGGGGGGGGGGGGTGGGGGGGGGGGGGGGTGGGGGGGGGGGGGGGTGGGGGGGGGGGGGGGTGGGGGGGGGGGGGGGTGGGGGGGGGGGGGGGTGGGGGGGGGGGGGGGTGGGGGGGGGGGGGGGTGGGGGGGGGGGGGGGTGGGGGGGGGGGGGGGTGGGGGGGGGGGGGGGTGGGGGGGGGGGGGGGTGGGGGGGGGGGGGGGTGGGGGGGGGGGGGGGTGGGGGGGGGGGGGGGTGGGGGGGGGGGGGGGTGGGGGGGGGGGGGGGTGGGGGGGGGGGGGGGTGGGGGGGGGGGGGGGTGGGGGGGGGGGGGGGTGGGGGGGGGGGGGGGTGGGGGGGGGGGGGGGTGGGGGGGGGGGGGGGTGGGGGGGGGGGGGGGTGGGGGGGGGGGGGGGTGGGGGGGGGGGGGGGTGGGGGGGGGGGGGGGTGGGGGGGGGGGGGGGTGGGGGGGGGGGGGGGTGGGGGGGGGGGGGGGTGGGGGGGGGGGGGGGTGGGGGGGGGGGGGGGTGGGGGGGGGGGGGGGTGGGGGGGGGGGGGGGTGGGGGGGGGGGGGGGTGGGGGGGGGGGGGGGTGGGGGGGGGGGGGGGTGGGGGGGGGGGGGGGTGGGGGGGGGGGGGGGTGGGGGGGGGGGGGGGTGGGGGGGGGGGGGGGTGGGGGGGGGGGGGGGTGGGGGGGGGGGGGGGTGGGGGGGGGGGGGGGTGGGGGGGGGGGGGGGTGGGGGGGGGGGGGGGTGGGGGGGGGGGGGGGTGGGGGGGGGGGGGGGTGGGGGGGGGGGGGGGTGGGGGGGGGGGGGGGTGGGGGGGGGGGGGGGTGGGGGGGGGGGGGGGTGGGGGGGGGGGGGGGTGGGGGGGGGGGGGGGTGGGGGGGGGGGGGGGTGGGGGGGGGGGGGGGTGGGGGGGGGGGGGGGTGGGGGGGGGGGGGGGTGGGGGGGGGGGGGGGTGGGGGGGGGGGGGGGTGGGGGGGGGGGGGGGTGGGGGGGGGGGGGGGTGGGGGGGGGGGGGGGTGGGGGGGGGGGGGGGTGGGGGGGGGGGGGGGTGGGGGGGGGGGGGGGTGGGGGGGGGGGGGGGTGGGGGGGGGGGGGGGTGGGGGGGGGGGGGGGTGGGGGGGGGGGGGGGTGGGGGGGGGGGGGGGTGGGGGGGGGGGGGGGTGGGGGGGGGGGGGGGTGGGGGGGGGGGGGGGTGGGGGGGGGGGGGGGTGGGGGGGGGGGGGGGTGGGGGGGGGGGGGGGTGGGGGGGGGGGGGGGTGGGGGGGGGGGGGGGTGGGGGGGGGGGGGGGTGGGGGGGGGGGGGGGTGGGGGGGGGGGGGGGTGGGGGGGGGGGGGGGTGGGGGGGGGGGGGGGTGGGGGGGGGGGGGGGTGGGGGGGGGGGGGGGTGGGGGGGGGGGGGGGTGGGGGGGGGGGGGGGTGGGGGGGGGGGGGGGTGGGGGGGGGGGGGGGTGGGGGGGGGGGGGGGTGGGGGGGGGGGGGGGTGGGGGGGGGGGGGGGTGGGGGGGGGGGGGGGTGGGGGGGGGGGGGGGTGGGGGGGGGGGGGGGTGGGGGGGGGGGGGGGTGGGGGGGGGGGGGGGTGGGGGGGGGGGGGGGTGGGGGGGGGGGGGGGTGGGGGGGGGGGGGGGTGGGGGGGGGGGGGGGTGGGGGGGGGGGGGGGTGGGGGGGGGGGGGGGTGGGGGGGGGGGGGGGTGGGGGGGGGGGGGGGTGGGGGGGGGGGGGGGTGGGGGGGGGGGGGGGTGGGGGGGGGGGGGGGTGGGGGGGGGGGGGGGTGGGGGGGGGGGGGGGTGGGGGGGGGGGGGGGTGGGGGGGGGGGGGGGTGGGGGGGGGGGGGGGTGGGGGGGGGGGGGGGTGGGGGGGGGGGGGGGTGGGGGGGGGGGGGGGTGGGGGGGGGGGGGGGTGGGGGGGGGGGGGGGTGGGGGGGGGGGGGGGTGGGGGGGGGGGGGGGTGGGGGGGGGGGGGGGTGGGGGGGGGGGGGGGTGGGGGGGGGGGGGGGTGGGGGGGGGGGGGGGTGGGGGGGGGGGGGGGTGGGGGGGGGGGGGGGTGGGGGGGGGGGGGGGTGGGGGGGGGGGGGGGTGGGGGGGGGGGGGGGTGGGGGGGGGGGGGGGTGGGGGGGGGGGGGGGTGGGGGGGGGGGGGGGTGGGGGGGGGGGGGGGTGGGGGGGGGGGGGGGTGGGGGGGGGGGGGGGTGGGGGGGGGGGGGGGTGGGGGGGGGGGGGGGTGGGGGGGGGGGGGGGTGGGGGGGGGGGGGGGTGGGGGGGGGGGGGGGTGGGGGGGGGGGGGGGTGGGGGGGGGGGGGGGTGGGGGGGGGGGGGGGTGGGGGGGGGGGGGGGTGGGGGGGGGGGGGGGTGGGGGGGGGGGGGGGTGGGGGGGGGGGGGGGTGGGGGGGGGGGGGGGTGGGGGGGGGGGGGGGTGGGGGGGGGGGGGGGTGGGGGGGGGGGGGGGTGGGGGGGGGGGGGGGTGGGGGGGGGGGGGGGTGGGGGGGGGGGGGGGTGGGGGGGGGGGGGGGTGGGGGGGGGGGGGGGTGGGGGGGGGGGGGGGTGGGGGGGGGGGGGGGTGGGGGGGGGGGGGGGTGGGGGGGGGGGGGGGTGGGGGGGGGGGGGGGTGGGGGGGGGGGGGGGTGGGGGGGGGGGGGGGTGGGGGGGGGGGGGGGTGGGGGGGGGGGGGGGTGGGGGGGGGGGGGGGTGGGGGGGGGGGGGGGTGGGGGGGGGGGGGGGTGGGGGGGGGGGGGGGTGGGGGGGGGGGGGGGTGGGGGGGGGGGGGGGTGGGGGGGGGGGGGGGTGGGGGGGGGGGGGGGTGGGGGGGGGGGGGGGTGGGGGGGGGGGGGGGTGGGGGGGGGGGGGGGTGGGGGGGGGGGGGGGTGGGGGGGGGGGGGGGTGGGGGGGGGGGGGGGTGGGGGGGGGGGGGGGTGGGGGGGGGGGGGGGTGGGGGGGGGGGGGGGTGGGGGGGGGGGGGGGTGGGGGGGGGGGGGGGTGGGGGGGGGGGGGGGTGGGGGGGGGGGGGGGTGGGGGGGGGGGGGGGTGGGGGGGGGGGGGGGTGGGGGGGGGGGGGGGTGGGGGGGGGGGGGGGTGGGGGGGGGGGGGGGTGGGGGGGGGGGGGGGTGGGGGGGGGGGGGGGTGGGGGGGGGGGGGGGTGGGGGGGGGGGGGGGTGGGGGGGGGGGGGGGTGGGGGGGGGGGGGGGTGGGGGGGGGGGGGGGTGGGGGGGGGGGGGGGTGGGGGGGGGGGGGGGTGGGGGGGGGGGGGGGTGGGGGGGGGGGGGGGTGGGGGGGGGGGGGGGTGGGGGGGGGGGGGGGTGGGGGGGGGGGGGGGTGGGGGGGGGGGGGGGTGGGGGGGGGGGGGGGTGGGGGGGGGGGGGGGTGGGGGGGGGGGGGGGTGGGGGGGGGGGGGGGTGGGGGGGGGGGGGGGTGGGGGGGGGGGGGGGTGGGGGGGGGGGGGGGTGGGGGGGGGGGGGGGTGGGGGGGGGGGGGGGTGGGGGGGGGGGGGGGTGGGGGGGGGGGGGGGTGGGGGGGGGGGGGGGTGGGGGGGGGGGGGGGTGGGGGGGGGGGGGGGTGGGGGGGGGGGGGGGTGGGGGGGGGGGGGGGTGGGGGGGGGGGGGGGTGGGGGGGGGGGGGGGTGGGGGGGGGGGGGGGTGGGGGGGGGGGGGGGTGGGGGGGGGGGGGGGTGGGGGGGGGGGGGGGTGGGGGGGGGGGGGGGTGGGGGGGGGGGGGGGTGGGGGGGGGGGGGGGTGGGGGGGGGGGGGGGTGGGGGGGGGGGGGGGTGGGGGGGGGGGGGGGTGGGGGGGGGGGGGGGTGGGGGGGGGGGGGGGTGGGGGGGGGGGGGGGTGGGGGGGGGGGGGGGTGGGGGGGGGGGGGGGTGGGGGGGGGGGGGGGTGGGGGGGGGGGGGGGTGGGGGGGGGGGGGGGTGGGGGGGGGGGGGGGTGGGGGGGGGGGGGGGTGGGGGGGGGGGGGGGTGGGGGGGGGGGGGGGTGGGGGGGGGGGGGGGTGGGGGGGGGGGGGGGTGGGGGGGGGGGGGGGTGGGGGGGGGGGGGGGTGGGGGGGGGGGGGGGTGGGGGGGGGGGGGGGTGGGGGGGGGGGGGGGTGGGGGGGGGGGGGGGTGGGGGGGGGGGGGGGTGGGGGGGGGGGGGGGTGGGGGGGGGGGGGGGTGGGGGGGGGGGGGGGTGGGGGGGGGGGGGGGTGGGGGGGGGGGGGGGTGGGGGGGGGGGGGGGTGGGGGGGGGGGGGGGTGGGGGGGGGGGGGGGTGGGGGGGGGGGGGGGTGGGGGGGGGGGGGGGTGGGGGGGGGGGGGGGTGGGGGGGGGGGGGGGTGGGGGGGGGGGGGGGTGGGGGGGGGGGGGGGTGGGGGGGGGGGGGGGTGGGGGGGGGGGGGGGTGGGGGGGGGGGGGGGTGGGGGGGGGGGGGGGTGGGGGGGGGGGGGGGTGGGGGGGGGGGGGGGTGGGGGGGGGGGGGGGTGGGGGGGGGGGGGGGTGGGGGGGGGGGGGGGTGGGGGGGGGGGGGGGTGGGGGGGGGGGGGGGTGGGGGGGGGGGGGGGTGGGGGGGGGGGGGGGTGGGGGGGGGGGGGGGTGGGGGGGGGGGGGGGTGGGGGGGGGGGGGGGTGGGGGGGGGGGGGGGTGGGGGGGGGGGGGGGTGGGGGGGGGGGGGGGTGGGGGGGGGGGGGGGTGGGGGGGGGGGGGGGTGGGGGGGGGGGGGGGTGGGGGGGGGGGGGGGTGGGGGGGGGGGGGGGTGGGGGGGGGGGGGGGTGGGGGGGGGGGGGGGTGGGGGGGGGGGGGGGTGGGGGGGGGGGGGGGTGGGGGGGGGGGGGGGTGGGGGGGGGGGGGGGTGGGGGGGGGGGGGGGTGGGGGGGGGGGGGGGTGGGGGGGGGGGGGGGTGGGGGGGGGGGGGGGTGGGGGGGGGGGGGGGTGGGGGGGGGGGGGGGTGGGGGGGGGGGGGGGTGGGGGGGGGGGGGGGTGGGGGGGGGGGGGGGTGGGGGGGGGGGGGGGTGGGGGGGGGGGGGGGTGGGGGGGGGGGGGGGTGGGGGGGGGGGGGGGTGGGGGGGGGGGGGGGTGGGGGGGGGGGGGGGTGGGGGGGGGGGGGGGTGGGGGGGGGGGGGGGTGGGGGGGGGGGGGGGTGGGGGGGGGGGGGGGTGGGGGGGGGGGGGGGTGGGGGGGGGGGGGGGTGGGGGGGGGGGGGGGTGGGGGGGGGGGGGGGTGGGGGGGGGGGGGGGTGGGGGGGGGGGGGGGTGGGGGGGGGGGGGGGTGGGGGGGGGGGGGGGTGGGGGGGGGGGGGGGTGGGGGGGGGGGGGGGTGGGGGGGGGGGGGGGTGGGGGGGGGGGGGGGTGGGGGGGGGGGGGGGTGGGGGGGGGGGGGGGTGGGGGGGGGGGGGGGTGGGGGGGGGGGGGGGTGGGGGGGGGGGGGGGTGGGGGGGGGGGGGGGTGGGGGGGGGGGGGGGTGGGGGGGGGGGGGGGTGGGGGGGGGGGGGGGTGGGGGGGGGGGGGGGTGGGGGGGGGGGGGGGTGGGGGGGGGGGGGGGTGGGGGGGGGGGGGGGTGGGGGGGGGGGGGGGTGGGGGGGGGGGGGGGTGGGGGGGGGGGGGGGTGGGGGGGGGGGGGGGTGGGGGGGGGGGGGGGTGGGGGGGGGGGGGGGTGGGGGGGGGGGGGGGTGGGGGGGGGGGGGGGTGGGGGGGGGGGGGGGTGGGGGGGGGGGGGGGTGGGGGGGGGGGGGGGTGGGGGGGGGGGGGGGTGGGGGGGGGGGGGGGTGGGGGGGGGGGGGGGTGGGGGGGGGGGGGGGTGGGGGGGGGGGGGGGTGGGGGGGGGGGGGGGTGGGGGGGGGGGGGGGTGGGGGGGGGGGGGGGTGGGGGGGGGGGGGGGTGGGGGGGGGGGGGGGTGGGGGGGGGGGGGGGTGGGGGGGGGGGGGGGTGGGGGGGGGGGGGGGTGGGGGGGGGGGGGGGTGGGGGGGGGGGGGGGTGGGGGGGGGGGGGGGTGGGGGGGGGGGGGGGTGGGGGGGGGGGGGGGTGGGGGGGGGGGGGGGTGGGGGGGGGGGGGGGTGGGGGGGGGGGGGGGTGGGGGGGGGGGGGGGTGGGGGGGGGGGGGGGTGGGGGGGGGGGGGGGTGGGGGGGGGGGGGGGTGGGGGGGGGGGGGGGTGGGGGGGGGGGGGGGTGGGGGGGGGGGGGGGTGGGGGGGGGGGGGGGTGGGGGGGGGGGGGGGTGGGGGGGGGGGGGGGTGGGGGGGGGGGGGGGTGGGGGGGGGGGGGGGTGGGGGGGGGGGGGGGTGGGGGGGGGGGGGGGTGGGGGGGGGGGGGGGTGGGGGGGGGGGGGGGTGGGGGGGGGGGGGGGTGGGGGGGGGGGGGGGTGGGGGGGGGGGGGGGTGGGGGGGGGGGGGGGTGGGGGGGGGGGGGGGTGGGGGGGGGGGGGGGTGGGGGGGGGGGGGGGTGGGGGGGGGGGGGGGTGGGGGGGGGGGGGGGTGGGGGGGGGGGGGGGTGGGGGGGGGGGGGGGTGGGGGGGGGGGGGGGTGGGGGGGGGGGGGGGTGGGGGGGGGGGGGGGTGGGGGGGGGGGGGGGTGGGGGGGGGGGGGGGTGGGGGGGGGGGGGGGTGGGGGGGGGGGGGGGTGGGGGGGGGGGGGGGTGGGGGGGGGGGGGGGTGGGGGGGGGGGGGGGTGGGGGGGGGGGGGGGTGGGGGGGGGGGGGGGTGGGGGGGGGGGGGGGTGGGGGGGGGGGGGGGTGGGGGGGGGGGGGGGTGGGGGGGGGGGGGGGTGGGGGGGGGGGGGGGTGGGGGGGGGGGGGGGTGGGGGGGGGGGGGGGTGGGGGGGGGGGGGGGTGGGGGGGGGGGGGGGTGGGGGGGGGGGGGGGTGGGGGGGGGGGGGGGTGGGGGGGGGGGGGGGTGGGGGGGGGGGGGGGTGGGGGGGGGGGGGGGTGGGGGGGGGGGGGGGTGGGGGGGGGGGGGGGTGGGGGGGGGGGGGGGTGGGGGGGGGGGGGGGTGGGGGGGGGGGGGGGTGGGGGGGGGGGGGGGTGGGGGGGGGGGGGGGTGGGGGGGGGGGGGGGTGGGGGGGGGGGGGGGTGGGGGGGGGGGGGGGTGGGGGGGGGGGGGGGTGGGGGGGGGGGGGGGTGGGGGGGGGGGGGGGTGGGGGGGGGGGGGGGTGGGGGGGGGGGGGGGTGGGGGGGGGGGGGGGTGGGGGGGGGGGGGGGTGGGGGGGGGGGGGGGTGGGGGGGGGGGGGGGTGGGGGGGGGGGGGGGTGGGGGGGGGGGGGGGTGGGGGGGGGGGGGGGTGGGGGGGGGGGGGGGTGGGGGGGGGGGGGGGTGGGGGGGGGGGGGGGTGGGGGGGGGGGGGGGTGGGGGGGGGGGGGGGTGGGGGGGGGGGGGGGTGGGGGGGGGGGGGGGTGGGGGGGGGGGGGGGTGGGGGGGGGGGGGGGTGGGGGGGGGGGGGGGTGGGGGGGGGGGGGGGTGGGGGGGGGGGGGGGTGGGGGGGGGGGGGGGTGGGGGGGGGGGGGGGTGGGGGGGGGGGGGGGTGGGGGGGGGGGGGGGTGGGGGGGGGGGGGGGTGGGGGGGGGGGGGGGTGGGGGGGGGGGGGGGTGGGGGGGGGGGGGGGTGGGGGGGGGGGGGGGTGGGGGGGGGGGGGGGTGGGGGGGGGGGGGGGTGGGGGGGGGGGGGGGTGGGGGGGGGGGGGGGTGGGGGGGGGGGGGGGTGGGGGGGGGGGGGGGTGGGGGGGGGGGGGGGTGGGGGGGGGGGGGGGTGGGGGGGGGGGGGGGTGGGGGGGGGGGGGGGTGGGGGGGGGGGGGGGTGGGGGGGGGGGGGGGTGGGGGGGGGGGGGGGTGGGGGGGGGGGGGGGTGGGGGGGGGGGGGGGTGGGGGGGGGGGGGGGTGGGGGGGGGGGGGGGTGGGGGGGGGGGGGGGTGGGGGGGGGGGGGGGTGGGGGGGGGGGGGGGTGGGGGGGGGGGGGGGTGGGGGGGGGGGGGGGTGGGGGGGGGGGGGGGTGGGGGGGGGGGGGGGTGGGGGGGGGGGGGGGTGGGGGGGGGGGGGGGTGGGGGGGGGGGGGGGTGGGGGGGGGGGGGGGTGGGGGGGGGGGGGGGTGGGGGGGGGGGGGGGTGGGGGGGGGGGGGGGTGGGGGGGGGGGGGGGTGGGGGGGGGGGGGGGTGGGGGGGGGGGGGGGTGGGGGGGGGGGGGGGTGGGGGGGGGGGGGGGTGGGGGGGGGGGGGGGTGGGGGGGGGGGGGGGTGGGGGGGGGGGGGGGTGGGGGGGGGGGGGGGTGGGGGGGGGGGGGGGTGGGGGGGGGGGGGGGTGGGGGGGGGGGGGGGTGGGGGGGGGGGGGGGTGGGGGGGGGGGGGGGTGGGGGGGGGGGGGGGTGGGGGGGGGGGGGGGTGGGGGGGGGGGGGGGTGGGGGGGGGGGGGGGTGGGGGGGGGGGGGGGTGGGGGGGGGGGGGGGTGGGGGGGGGGGGGGGTGGGGGGGGGGGGGGGTGGGGGGGGGGGGGGGTGGGGGGGGGGGGGGGTGGGGGGGGGGGGGGGTGGGGGGGGGGGGGGGTGGGGGGGGGGGGGGGTGGGGGGGGGGGGGGGTGGGGGGGGGGGGGGGTGGGGGGGGGGGGGGGTGGGGGGGGGGGGGGGTGGGGGGGGGGGGGGGTGGGGGGGGGGGGGGGTGGGGGGGGGGGGGGGTGGGGGGGGGGGGGGGTGGGGGGGGGGGGGGGTGGGGGGGGGGGGGGGTGGGGGGGGGGGGGGGTGGGGGGGGGGGGGGGTGGGGGGGGGGGGGGGTGGGGGGGGGGGGGGGTGGGGGGGGGGGGGGGTGGGGGGGGGGGGGGGTGGGGGGGGGGGGGGGTGGGGGGGGGGGGGGGTGGGGGGGGGGGGGGGTGGGGGGGGGGGGGGGTGGGGGGGGGGGGGGGTGGGGGGGGGGGGGGGTGGGGGGGGGGGGGGGTGGGGGGGGGGGGGGGTGGGGGGGGGGGGGGGTGGGGGGGGGGGGGGGTGGGGGGGGGGGGGGGTGGGGGGGGGGGGGGGTGGGGGGGGGGGGGGGTGGGGGGGGGGGGGGGTGGGGGGGGGGGGGGGTGGGGGGGGGGGGGGGTGGGGGGGGGGGGGGGTGGGGGGGGGGGGGGGTGGGGGGGGGGGGGGGTGGGGGGGGGGGGGGGTGGGGGGGGGGGGGGGTGGGGGGGGGGGGGGGTGGGGGGGGGGGGGGGTGGGGGGGGGGGGGGGTGGGGGGGGGGGGGGGTGGGGGGGGGGGGGGGTGGGGGGGGGGGGGGGTGGGGGGGGGGGGGGGTGGGGGGGGGGGGGGGTGGGGGGGGGGGGGGGTGGGGGGGGGGGGGGGTGGGGGGGGGGGGGGGTGGGGGGGGGGGGGGGTGGGGGGGGGGGGGGGTGGGGGGGGGGGGGGGTGGGGGGGGGGGGGGGTGGGGGGGGGGGGGGGTGGGGGGGGGGGGGGGTGGGGGGGGGGGGGGGTGGGGGGGGGGGGGGGTGGGGGGGGGGGGGGGTGGGGGGGGGGGGGGGTGGGGGGGGGGGGGGGTGGGGGGGGGGGGGGGTGGGGGGGGGGGGGGGTGGGGGGGGGGGGGGGTGGGGGGGGGGGGGGGTGGGGGGGGGGGGGGGTGGGGGGGGGGGGGGGTGGGGGGGGGGGGGGGTGGGGGGGGGGGGGGGTGGGGGGGGGGGGGGGTGGGGGGGGGGGGGGGTGGGGGGGGGGGGGGGTGGGGGGGGGGGGGGGTGGGGGGGGGGGGGGGTGGGGGGGGGGGGGGGTGGGGGGGGGGGGGGGTGGGGGGGGGGGGGGGTGGGGGGGGGGGGGGGTGGGGGGGGGGGGGGGTGGGGGGGGGGGGGGGTGGGGGGGGGGGGGGGTGGGGGGGGGGGGGGGTGGGGGGGGGGGGGGGTGGGGGGGGGGGGGGGTGGGGGGGGGGGGGGGTGGGGGGGGGGGGGGGTGGGGGGGGGGGGGGGTGGGGGGGGGGGGGGGTGGGGGGGGGGGGGGGTGGGGGGGGGGGGGGGTGGGGGGGGGGGGGGGTGGGGGGGGGGGGGGGTGGGGGGGGGGGGGGGTGGGGGGGGGGGGGGGTGGGGGGGGGGGGGGGTGGGGGGGGGGGGGGGTGGGGGGGGGGGGGGGTGGGGGGGGGGGGGGGTGGGGGGGGGGGGGGGTGGGGGGGGGGGGGGGTGGGGGGGGGGGGGGGTGGGGGGGGGGGGGGGTGGGGGGGGGGGGGGGTGGGGGGGGGGGGGGGTGGGGGGGGGGGGGGGTGGGGGGGGGGGGGGGTGGGGGGGGGGGGGGGTGGGGGGGGGGGGGGGTGGGGGGGGGGGGGGGTGGGGGGGGGGGGGGGTGGGGGGGGGGGGGGGTGGGGGGGGGGGGGGGTGGGGGGGGGGGGGGGTGGGGGGGGGGGGGGGTGGGGGGGGGGGGGGGTGGGGGGGGGGGGGGGTGGGGGGGGGGGGGGGTGGGGGGGGGGGGGGGTGGGGGGGGGGGGGGGTGGGGGGGGGGGGGGGTGGGGGGGGGGGGGGGTGGGGGGGGGGGGGGGTGGGGGGGGGGGGGGGTGGGGGGGGGGGGGGGTGGGGGGGGGGGGGGGTGGGGGGGGGGGGGGGTGGGGGGGGGGGGGGGTGGGGGGGGGGGGGGGTGGGGGGGGGGGGGGGTGGGGGGGGGGGGGGGTGGGGGGGGGGGGGGGTGGGGGGGGGGGGGGGTGGGGGGGGGGGGGGGTGGGGGGGGGGGGGGGTGGGGGGGGGGGGGGGTGGGGGGGGGGGGGGGTGGGGGGGGGGGGGGGTGGGGGGGGGGGGGGGTGGGGGGGGGGGGGGGTGGGGGGGGGGGGGGGTGGGGGGGGGGGGGGGTGGGGGGGGGGGGGGGTGGGGGGGGGGGGGGGTGGGGGGGGGGGGGGGTGGGGGGGGGGGGGGGTGGGGGGGGGGGGGGGTGGGGGGGGGGGGGGGTGGGGGGGGGGGGGGGTGGGGGGGGGGGGGGGTGGGGGGGGGGGGGGGTGGGGGGGGGGGGGGGTGGGGGGGGGGGGGGGTGGGGGGGGGGGGGGGTGGGGGGGGGGGGGGGTGGGGGGGGGGGGGGGTGGGGGGGGGGGGGGGTGGGGGGGGGGGGGGGTGGGGGGGGGGGGGGGTGGGGGGGGGGGGGGGTGGGGGGGGGGGGGGGTGGGGGGGGGGGGGGGTGGGGGGGGGGGGGGGTGGGGGGGGGGGGGGGTGGGGGGGGGGGGGGGTGGGGGGGGGGGGGGGTGGGGGGGGGGGGGGGTGGGGGGGGGGGGGGGTGGGGGGGGGGGGGGGTGGGGGGGGGGGGGGGTGGGGGGGGGGGGGGGTGGGGGGGGGGGGGGGTGGGGGGGGGGGGGGGTGGGGGGGGGGGGGGGTGGGGGGGGGGGGGGGTGGGGGGGGGGGGGGGTGGGGGGGGGGGGGGGTGGGGGGGGGGGGGGGTGGGGGGGGGGGGGGGTGGGGGGGGGGGGGGGTGGGGGGGGGGGGGGGTGGGGGGGGGGGGGGGTGGGGGGGGGGGGGGGTGGGGGGGGGGGGGGGTGGGGGGGGGGGGGGGTGGGGGGGGGGGGGGGTGGGGGGGGGGGGGGGTGGGGGGGGGGGGGGGTGGGGGGGGGGGGGGGTGGGGGGGGGGGGGGGTGGGGGGGGGGGGGGGTGGGGGGGGGGGGGGGTGGGGGGGGGGGGGGGTGGGGGGGGGGGGGGGTGGGGGGGGGGGGGGGTGGGGGGGGGGGGGGGTGGGGGGGGGGGGGGGTGGGGGGGGGGGGGGGTGGGGGGGGGGGGGGGTGGGGGGGGGGGGGGGTGGGGGGGGGGGGGGGTGGGGGGGGGGGGGGGTGGGGGGGGGGGGGGGTGGGGGGGGGGGGGGGTGGGGGGGGGGGGGGGTGGGGGGGGGGGGGGGTGGGGGGGGGGGGGGGTGGGGGGGGGGGGGGGTGGGGGGGGGGGGGGGTGGGGGGGGGGGGGGGTGGGGGGGGGGGGGGGTGGGGGGGGGGGGGGGTGGGGGGGGGGGGGGGTGGGGGGGGGGGGGGGTGGGGGGGGGGGGGGGTGGGGGGGGGGGGGGGTGGGGGGGGGGGGGGGTGGGGGGGGGGGGGGGTGGGGGGGGGGGGGGGTGGGGGGGGGGGGGGGTGGGGGGGGGGGGGGGTGGGGGGGGGGGGGGGTGGGGGGGGGGGGGGGTGGGGGGGGGGGGGGGTGGGGGGGGGGGGGGGTGGGGGGGGGGGGGGGTGGGGGGGGGGGGGGGTGGGGGGGGGGGGGGGTGGGGGGGGGGGGGGGTGGGGGGGGGGGGGGGTGGGGGGGGGGGGGGGTGGGGGGGGGGGGGGGTGGGGGGGGGGGGGGGTGGGGGGGGGGGGGGGTGGGGGGGGGGGGGGGTGGGGGGGGGGGGGGGTGGGGGGGGGGGGGGGTGGGGGGGGGGGGGGGTGGGGGGGGGGGGGGGTGGGGGGGGGGGGGGGTGGGGGGGGGGGGGGGTGGGGGGGGGGGGGGGTGGGGGGGGGGGGGGGTGGGGGGGGGGGGGGGTGGGGGGGGGGGGGGGTGGGGGGGGGGGGGGGTGGGGGGGGGGGGGGGTGGGGGGGGGGGGGGGTGGGGGGGGGGGGGGGTGGGGGGGGGGGGGGGTGGGGGGGGGGGGGGGTGGGGGGGGGGGGGGGTGGGGGGGGGGGGGGGTGGGGGGGGGGGGGGGTGGGGGGGGGGGGGGGTGGGGGGGGGGGGGGGTGGGGGGGGGGGGGGGTGGGGGGGGGGGGGGGTGGGGGGGGGGGGGGGTGGGGGGGGGGGGGGGTGGGGGGGGGGGGGGGTGGGGGGGGGGGGGGGTGGGGGGGGGGGGGGGTGGGGGGGGGGGGGGGTGGGGGGGGGGGGGGGTGGGGGGGGGGGGGGGTGGGGGGGGGGGGGGGTGGGGGGGGGGGGGGGTGGGGGGGGGGGGGGGTGGGGGGGGGGGGGGGTGGGGGGGGGGGGGGGTGGGGGGGGGGGGGGGTGGGGGGGGGGGGGGGTGGGGGGGGGGGGGGGTGGGGGGGGGGGGGGGTGGGGGGGGGGGGGGGTGGGGGGGGGGGGGGGTGGGGGGGGGGGGGGGTGGGGGGGGGGGGGGGTGGGGGGGGGGGGGGGTGGGGGGGGGGGGGGGTGGGGGGGGGGGGGGGTGGGGGGGGGGGGGGGTGGGGGGGGGGGGGGGTGGGGGGGGGGGGGGGTGGGGGGGGGGGGGGGTGGGGGGGGGGGGGGGTGGGGGGGGGGGGGGGTGGGGGGGGGGGGGGGTGGGGGGGGGGGGGGGTGGGGGGGGGGGGGGGTGGGGGGGGGGGGGGGTGGGGGGGGGGGGGGGTGGGGGGGGGGGGGGGTGGGGGGGGGGGGGGGTGGGGGGGGGGGGGGGTGGGGGGGGGGGGGGGTGGGGGGGGGGGGGGGTGGGGGGGGGGGGGGGTGGGGGGGGGGGGGGGTGGGGGGGGGGGGGGGTGGGGGGGGGGGGGGGTGGGGGGGGGGGGGGGTGGGGGGGGGGGGGGGTGGGGGGGGGGGGGGGTGGGGGGGGGGGGGGGTGGGGGGGGGGGGGGGTGGGGGGGGGGGGGGGTGGGGGGGGGGGGGGGTGGGGGGGGGGGGGGGTGGGGGGGGGGGGGGGTGGGGGGGGGGGGGGGTGGGGGGGGGGGGGGGTGGGGGGGGGGGGGGGTGGGGGGGGGGGGGGGTGGGGGGGGGGGGGGGTGGGGGGGGGGGGGGGTGGGGGGGGGGGGGGGTGGGGGGGGGGGGGGGTGGGGGGGGGGGGGGGTGGGGGGGGGGGGGGGTGGGGGGGGGGGGGGGTGGGGGGGGGGGGGGGTGGGGGGGGGGGGGGGTGGGGGGGGGGGGGGGTGGGGGGGGGGGGGGGTGGGGGGGGGGGGGGGTGGGGGGGGGGGGGGGTGGGGGGGGGGGGGGGTGGGGGGGGGGGGGGGTGGGGGGGGGGGGGGGTGGGGGGGGGGGGGGGTGGGGGGGGGGGGGGGTGGGGGGGGGGGGGGGTGGGGGGGGGGGGGGGTGGGGGGGGGGGGGGGTGGGGGGGGGGGGGGGTGGGGGGGGGGGGGGGTGGGGGGGGGGGGGGGTGGGGGGGGGGGGGGGTGGGGGGGGGGGGGGGTGGGGGGGGGGGGGGGTGGGGGGGGGGGGGGGTGGGGGGGGGGGGGGGTGGGGGGGGGGGGGGGTGGGGGGGGGGGGGGGTGGGGGGGGGGGGGGGTGGGGGGGGGGGGGGGTGGGGGGGGGGGGGGGTGGGGGGGGGGGGGGGTGGGGGGGGGGGGGGGTGGGGGGGGGGGGGGGTGGGGGGGGGGGGGGGTGGGGGGGGGGGGGGGTGGGGGGGGGGGGGGGTGGGGGGGGGGGGGGGTGGGGGGGGGGGGGGGTGGGGGGGGGGGGGGGTGGGGGGGGGGGGGGGTGGGGGGGGGGGGGGGTGGGGGGGGGGGGGGGTGGGGGGGGGGGGGGGTGGGGGGGGGGGGGGGTGGGGGGGGGGGGGGGTGGGGGGGGGGGGGGGTGGGGGGGGGGGGGGGTGGGGGGGGGGGGGGGTGGGGGGGGGGGGGGGTGGGGGGGGGGGGGGGTGGGGGGGGGGGGGGGTGGGGGGGGGGGGGGGTGGGGGGGGGGGGGGGTGGGGGGGGGGGGGGGTGGGGGGGGGGGGGGGTGGGGGGGGGGGGGGGTGGGGGGGGGGGGGGGTGGGGGGGGGGGGGGGTGGGGGGGGGGGGGGGTGGGGGGGGGGGGGGGTGGGGGGGGGGGGGGGTGGGGGGGGGGGGGGGTGGGGGGGGGGGGGGGTGGGGGGGGGGGGGGGTGGGGGGGGGGGGGGGTGGGGGGGGGGGGGGGTGGGGGGGGGGGGGGGTGGGGGGGGGGGGGGGTGGGGGGGGGGGGGGGTGGGGGGGGGGGGGGGTGGGGGGGGGGGGGGGTGGGGGGGGGGGGGGGTGGGGGGGGGGGGGGGTGGGGGGGGGGGGGGGTGGGGGGGGGGGGGGGTGGGGGGGGGGGGGGGTGGGGGGGGGGGGGGGTGGGGGGGGGGGGGGGTGGGGGGGGGGGGGGGTGGGGGGGGGGGGGGGTGGGGGGGGGGGGGGGTGGGGGGGGGGGGGGGTGGGGGGGGGGGGGGGTGGGGGGGGGGGGGGGTGGGGGGGGGGGGGGGTGGGGGGGGGGGGGGGTGGGGGGGGGGGGGGGTGGGGGGGGGGGGGGGTGGGGGGGGGGGGGGGTGGGGGGGGGGGGGGGTGGGGGGGGGGGGGGGTGGGGGGGGGGGGGGGTGGGGGGGGGGGGGGGTGGGGGGGGGGGGGGGTGGGGGGGGGGGGGGGTGGACTACAATTCCCATCAGCCCCTACCAGCATGGCCAATTGGCCATGCTGACAGAGGCTGATGGGAATTGTAGTTCCTGAACATCTGGAGAGCCGCAGGTTCCCTACCCCTGTGATAGAGGCTAGCCCGGTCTTGTGACTGGGAGACGAGCATTCAGCTAAAGCTCTTAAACTGCTATCAGAAGTGCTCTGCAGCTGATCTCGCTGGTGTAATCTCACATGGGACTGTACAGAGACCACGACAATGAATCAGTTTTAACATTTCTATTCACGTTGTTTCCTTATGGCAATTTAAAATATAAATTATTGAGAAATTGCATTTTTTCCCTACTGCCCAGCCCTAGTTATAAGCGAATGCATTGCTTTTTTTGCTATAAAGTGTTAAATAAGTGAAATAAAAATATAGGCTATATGTGAAATATGGTAAGACTGGCCTGCAAGTAAACTGAATTATGAAACTTGCAAATGGAGGGGCTAGGGCACCAAGATCGGACTGAGCTTATGACCTCAGGTGGACTTAATCCAGTCCTGCCGCTACGAATCTTAAGCGTTTACTATCATAGTACGTTCTATATGGGGCTATTCTTGCAGACAGCTTGGAAACTTGGTAGAAAAAATTGCCTTTTGGCAGGAACAAGACAACTGGAGCATGCTGTGATCATTTTGAGCTGCCTGGGTTACCTGTTTCCATGCTCAGCAAGTTCCCACCTGTTGTCTCCAAAGCCCTTTGGAACCTGGGAATCCCCAGAGAGCATTTATTCTGCACAAGTTATGCTCTGCTTATCCACACTTACCTGTTGTATTAACTTCTGCCACAGTGAGAACAGCTGCGGCTGCTCCTTCTCAGGCTTTTCTCAGCTGTGGCTTCAACAATGTGGAGTCTTCCTTTGGCGGTCAAGAGCATTTCTATCCTTCCTGCTTTTGAAGACCTGCAGGGTCTTGTTAAAACGGTCTTTTGGCCAGGGGCAGCTGGAGTAAATTTTGTGGTTATTAAGGCTGCTATATTTTAACCTGTTTTAGAGGATTTTTATTGATTGTGGATTTTTTTTTTTTGGTAAGCATTTTCGGTTTCTGAGTGGTTTTTAATAAATAAATAAATAAAAATGGCAAAATTACAGGAGCCCTTGTAAGCACAATGATGATCTCGAAGCATCAGCTACATCAGTGGTTCTCCACCTTCCTAATGCCGCGACCCTTTAATACAGTTCCTCATGTTGTGGTGACCCCCGACCCTCACATTTATCCATTTTACAGATGGAGAACACTGATGCAGAGAGTCTTAGGCGGCCCCTGTGAAAGGGTCGTTCGACCCCCAAAAGGGGTCCCGACCCACAGGTTGAGAACCACTGAGCTACATGGTAGGTTAGCTGAGGTAAGAGAGTTGGATCCCATCCGTGTTTGCACTGGTTAAAAATGGAATGGGTCATTCTTGAATCCTGGCATTAGAAGAATGCAGTTTTTCCTAGCCCAGAGTTAAAACTGTCTTCTGAGGCCAGACCTGATAGAACCCCGCATAAATCTGCAGCCCTGAGAGTTTATTGTCCCTTGTTACACATCTGCTCCTTCAACACACTGGAAACAGATTAAGGAGATCTGTTTATTTATTTACAATCCATATTTCTTCCTTGGAAGGGACGGCAGAGTACACAGAGTTCCTAGGCAGTATCCTACTTAGCAGTGGTATCCTGGATCAAGCCCTTGAAGCCCCAACAAGCATATGCTCATCCATTGCCTGTTCTCCTGAACTGGAAGCCATGTGGAAGTGATTGGTGAGCTGACAGTGATCCTCACTGCAGCTAAGGAGTCTGAGCCAAGTGTGCCTTGATGAACCAGCAGAGTTGGTGGGGCCTGGCTCTACTTGTTACTGGCTGTCAGCACACTCCATGGCAGCAGCACTCTAGGAAATCTCTGGCAATTACATGGCCAGTCCACTAGTGCTACCCAGGCATTTTTCAAACCCAGATTTTTGTACCTTCAGTAAAGCTGCTACATTACATGCTTTCAGACTATGGCTAGAGATGACTATATCCCACCACAAAGAAGCCATACCATGAGATAGATGGATATTCCTGACCGGCTCTTTAATTCTGTAACAAATGCCACGATTAAATCTAATTTTAGACTGAAATTATTACTCCTTTTGAACATGGCCATAAGCTGGAGGGGGTATTATTAGAAACAAATTGTGCATTCATCTTAGCAGGGAAAAAATCCACGGACAAGTCTTTTTAAGCCTGAAATGCTAGAGCATTAGAAGATTCAAATTATATTTACACACAGCTTGAAGTAATAATGACTTTTCCTCTGAACCTGAAACCTGACTTAAATTTGTATTAAATTCAAACCTGTGATTTATTGGATAAACCAAGTAATTGCCAGTGTGTGTTAAAGAGTCTACTTGACTGTTGTTATGTTTGAACATAGACGAATTTGACTCATGTCTTGCTTGGAAATCATGAGCTGTTCATGGTATCAGAATGAATTTGGTTATACCTGATTTGCACAATTGGGATCTTTAGCATTAATGGTTAAGACTGTGGCAGATACGTTGCATCAAAATAGTCATGTCTTATTGTCAACCTTCTCCCCTCCCACAAACCATGGTGATGCAAGGAAGATGTATGCACAAATCTCTGAAAGTACCAGAAATGTCTGTGGCAACAGAGAAAAGCAAACTGCTGCTGTGGATATTCTACTACCATATATACCGGCCTATAAGACGACTTTTTAGCGCAGGAAAATCTTAACAAAAGCCGGGGGTCGTCTTATAGGCCGGGCACCCCCCACCCCCTGCTCGGTCTTGCCACCGCCTAGCCCAAGGCTCTTTCCTGCTTGCTGTGCGGCTCTTGCCCGCCTGCCCGCCCGCCGCCGCCGCCACCACCGGCCCCACACATCCCCCTCGGCTCAGGCTGGCTCCAGGTTGCCCTTCAGGCAGTCAGCCTGAGCCTCTGTCTATGATTTTCTTAAAAGGGCAATTCCCCAAAGACTGCTTAAAGGGGAAAGTTTCCCCTTTAAGCAATCTTTGGGGAATTGCCCCTTTAAGAAATTCAGAGCCGGGGAAAGAGAGACTGGCGAGGAGATCTCCCCTCTTCCCCAATAGCCAGCCAGGCACCCTCCGCGCAAGAGAGGCGCTCCAGCTAGCCGCTTCCACATGCGGCCTGCAAGCTGCGGCACCCCTCGTTTCCGCCGGAGGAGCTGCCTGGTTGAATGCGGAAGTATCTCCCCTCTTCCCCGGCCAGCCAGAGGCAGCCTCCCGTGGAAGCGTCCGTGTAATCCCGTCCCGCAACAATCCACGGCTGGCCTCCACGAGGCCAAGGAAGGCCACCGAGTGCGCCCGCTGCTCTGTCCCACCCCTGCGACAATCGGTCAGCCTCCGGCGAGGCCAAGGAAGGCCGCCTGGGGTGCCGCCGCTTCTGCTCTGTCCCACCCCCAGGACAATCAGCCAGCCTCCGCCGAGGCCAAGGAAGGCCATCCGGGGTGCCGCTGCCGCCGGGGCTCTGTCCCGCCCCTGCGAAGATTGGCCTGCCTCTCCCTGAAGGCCGAGGCCACACAGGGTGTGCGCCCGCTGCCGCCTCTGCCCGCAGGGGTAGTCTTATATGGCGAGTATGTGCCGAAATCTATATTTTAACTGGAAAAGTGGGGGGGGTCGTCTTATACCCCCAGTCGTCTTGTACACCGGTATATATGGTATGTTGGCTCATCTTTAGCCTAAAAGATTGTTGCTTTTCCCCATCTAGCCACTGTCTGAGTTTAGCTGAACCGAACTTTGACTCTGAAGTGATGTGGAATTCCCCTGGGTCTGGCTGTAGAAACAAAAGGATGCTTGGAACACTCCAAAGCCAAAGTGAAGGAAATTCTCACTACCACCAGCCATCAATGTCCACAACTTCCCCATCAGCTCTGCCTAAAACTTAATCAAGAGCTAGACTTTCCCCAGCTCTGATGCATTTGAGCCATTTCCCACAGTATTGTTATCTCCTGAGAATGGAACTCTGTTTTGTCCAGGAAGATCGCCTCTCTTAGGCCCCTTCCTCACAGCACAGGGATAGCGGGTTGCAGGTGGGATAAAGTAACCCACTCTCCTGTGTTCCCGTTTGCATGCATCCGTGCAGGCAGCAAACGGAGCTTGCGGAACCAATTTGGGTTGCTGTTGCGCCTTCACACAGAGGCGCACTTATTTTGTTTTCTCCCTCCCTCTGCTCTGTAGCTACATGGAACCCTGCAGAGCGGAGAGGCAGGACCTCACCAGGGAAGTGCAGCCGATTAAAGTGCTTCCCTGCCAGCCATTTGCTTACGAGAGGCTGTAACACAAAGTAAAACAAAAGAATCACAGATAGCACAATTCTCAATAATCCAGTGTGATGTAGTGGTTAAGAGCAGGTGCACTCTAATCTGGAGAACTGGGTTTGATTCCCCACTCTGCCACTTGAGCTGTGGAAGTTTATCTGGTGAACTAAATTAGCTTGTACACTCCAACACACACCAGCTAGGTGATCTTGAGCTAGTCACAAGAGTTGGAGATTTGGACCCTTTGAATCCGCGGTTCGGACCAAACCGCGCTGATTGGGAGGGGTTCAGACAACCAGAGTCCGAACCCAGGCCATTCGAATCTTGTCTGAACCGAATCCGTGGAATTCATCCAAGCCTTTTAAAAAAAAATTAAAAAAAACAAAACACCCACCCGCAGACAGTGCCTCACTCCCACCCCAAAAGACAGGAAAAACACTGGGGGGGAACCTAGCCACCCACCTGCTGGCAGCGCCAATCTGCAACCCCCCCAAAGACCCTCCCCCCAAAACTCTCTCCTCCAAAATCCAACCCTCCCCCCCAAAAATACCCGCCACACTCACCCACAGTCGCTGCTGCTGCTGCCTCAGCAGAAATCTCCAAAGGAATGAATGCAGCAGGAACAGCATAAGGTTGGGCTGCCATATGCTACTGCTGCCAAAAAACCCCCAAAGAATCTTTGTCAAATTTCTGGGGGTGTCTGTCAGGAGTGCATTTTAAAAGGTATTGACACCAAAAGTTCAGGGTATTGTTAGGAGACTGTCCTGATTATACCCCCCAAGTTTGGTGTAGTTTGGTTCAGGGGGGGCAAGTTATGGACCCTCAAAAGAGTAGCCCCATCCCCCATTGTTTCCAGTGGGAGCTAAGGTGACCTGACATTGCTTGTCCCTCACTGTGAGTGTTAGATCCTGCCTCCTTCGACCTTTCTTCTGGAATTGGTACTTATCACTTTCCCTACAATGGCCTTTACTATTCTCATCTATCTTTCACCTCTATTTATATCCTAGGCTCCTTGTTTCTGTGTGCTTTTCCAAAGCTACATGTGTACCTTTTATTATTTTTGTTCTTTAATTAAACTGCTAAACTTCACTTAAATTCTGATGTCCTGAAGTTTTCTGAAGGGAAAAACCCCCTGTAAAACATAGGTGGGAAAGATCCCAGTTACCTCTTCTCTCACAGTGCAAGATCTGTCCCCACTAATTCCTCCGCCTAAAATGGACCTAACCTTATTAATCCGGATAACAGTGAGACTTTGAGGTGTCTCTGTCACTTTTCCTTGCTGAGCCTTACTGCCAGCTGGCAGATCTCTGGTCTTTCAGTGACAAACCATTCGTCTTAGATACAGAAAAAAAGGAACTTTTCAAGATAGTCAGCTGACCTGACACCATAGGTGAACAGCAGGGCACTGGGCATAGGAAGGAGCTGCTACTAGTGCTCCGGCTACCTTGTTTGCTTATTTAGTATATACATTGGTTCTTCTCTCCTTTGATTTATTATCACAACAAACCTCATGAAGTAGGTTAAAAGAATGTGACTGGTCTAAGGTCACTGAGTGAACTTCTTTGCAAAGTGGGGATTTGAATAAGATTTTCCCAGATTAACTAGTCCAATCTACTAACCATTCCGCACCATAGTTTTCCCTCTTACTGAAACTTTTTTTCTTCCTTGCCATTGTCATGTCCTCCCCATCTGATGCAAAATAGCATGAGAAGGAAGAGATACAAATGGATACAGACAGGAGAATACACAGGGGTGAGAGAAGATTGGGAGAAGGAAGGTAGAAGCAAAGATGGAGAAAGAGCACAGTTGCCTGTTCCTGGAAATTCTGGGGGTGGAGCCTGATGAGGGTGAGATGAGGTTTGGTGAGGGGAGGGGAGGGAATTCAATGGGGTATAATGCCATAGAGACCACCTTCCAAAGAGCAGCAGTGGCGTAGGAGGTTAAGAGCAGGAGCACTCTGATCTGGAAGAACCGGGTTTGATTCCCCACTCTGCCGCTTGAGTTGTGGAGGCTTCTCTGGGGAATTCAGATTAGCCTGTGCACTCCCACACACGCCAGCTGGGTGACCTTGGGCTAGTCACAGCTTTTCGGAGCTCTCTCAGCCCCACCCACCTCACAGGGTGTTTGTTGTGAGGGGGGAAGGGCAAGGAGATTGTCAGCCCCTTTGAGTCGCCTACAGGAGAGAAAGGGGGGATATAAATCCAAACTCTTTTCCTTCTTCTTCTCAAAGCAGCCACATTCTCCAGGTTAATTGGTTTCTACTGCCTAGAAATCAGTTGAAATATCTCAGGAGGTCTCCAGTCACTACCTGGAGGTTGGCAACCCTAAGTAAATGAGATCGACTCGAAGGAAAATATCTGAGTTGAGAGAAAAGAAGAGGAGTTCCTTTCTTTCCTTTACCAGATTTCCTGCTGAATTAGAATGAATTTCCATAGAGACCCACACAGACACCATGAACAGTGTGTGTGTGTGTGTGTGTGTGTGTGTGTGTGTGTGTGTGTGTGTGTGTGTGTGTGTGTGTGTGTGTGTGTGTGTGTGTGTGTACATCATAGACAATTTGAGGAAAAATATTCTGCTTCAAGACTGTACTGTACAGCTTCTGATCTCCTAAGCCTATATTGTGGTCTGCTGGATTTTTCAAATACACATGTTTTGATAGACACTGACAAACTATAATACAAGAAGCGCCTGGTAGCTGCCATATCTGATGTTTGGGATACATTCAGCTTTGTGGGTCCCAAAATCATATGGCCTTATTCTATTCATGTCACAAGTCAGGAACAAACAGAGTGAAGAACGAAGAATGGAGGAACAGAAGAAGGAAGTAAAAGACTGGCTATTTTAGTTAGGACAGAAGTTATTTATCTTCTGGCAACTTGATCCCACTATTTAACCCCCATGTCACAACTGGAGCCATGCACAATATTTACCTCAAAACTCAAACCTGCCTGAACTGAGCCTCCGTTCCAAGGTTCAGCAAGTTCATGAACATCAGCCAACGCTCATGAAAGTTTGGCAAACATGAGCTGAGGTTATTCACTTCGGCTGGAAGCAGACAAGCCTACTGCCCTAGATAGCCTCCCAAGCCTATTTTCTCTCCCCCACCCATAGTAAATCTCAGCTCATCCACCACCCCCTGACATCAGCCAATCACAACCGAACACAAGAGATTCCAAAGCTTCACTGGAAGAGCCGGCAAATAAAGACAGAGTGATTTCAGTCCATTGTACGCTGGTGAGGAAAAGACCTCACTCACATCCCTGTCCCTGAGGGATAATAGACACACACACACACAAGAAAACACACTGCCCCAAAAGTCTGCCAGCTCAAAAAATTAATGTTGTTGGGGAGGGAGTTGAAGAAGCACCAAAGGGAGGGCCCAGAATTAGATAATGCCGTGTGTGGATTTGGAAACAAAGTTAGGAACAGTTTACTCACAAAGGCCAAGTCATTCTACGTAATCCAAAGCATCATATTCGAGGACACTGTGGACACAATACCAATTAGTGCAGTTATAACACTGCTGCCCTATTCTCCCTTGCTCTTAAAATGGGCACTTCTTCTTGGAAGCACACGCTCCATGCCATGGTGTTGGATTGTTTTTCTTTCGTGAACTTGCAGAACAGCAAGACAGACACAGTACTGTTCAAAAATCTTTTTAGGCAGAGGAACATTAAAGGAGGAAAAATGCTAAGCATCTCTTTACAGATGTACAGACAACAGTACAACGTTCTGTAGAGAACTTACATGTTCAAAATGACACCGGAAAGTACATGATGCGCCCATGTTGGTACAAGTTAGAAAATCTGAGTCAATGCTTTAATGGGGTACCTTCTGGAACCCTACTTGAGTTCCATAATGGAAGCAAGGCAGTCTTGGTGATTTAAAATAAATAAATACATCTAAGGGCTGCCCACCCTAACCTGAATGACCCAGGCTGGTCCAGTCTCAGAAGCTAAGTAGGATCAGCCCTGGTTAGTACGGGGATGGGAGACCACCAAGAAAATCTAGAGTTGCTATGCAGGCACAGGCAGAGGCAAACAACCTCTGAATGTCTCTTGTCTCGAAAGCACTGCAGAGTTACCAAAACCTGGCTGCAATTTGATGGCATGGTACATTCACAAAAGAGCTGCTCGCGAAGTTGGAATTCAGCAGACAAATAATGTCCGTCAAAGCAGCTCTGTGCTCAGACAAGCTTTCCCTTCTCTATTGCTACTGGTTCAGTTTTAAATGCAACAGTGGCGCAGAGCATGTAGGCCACTGTGGCACGTGGAAGACAGAGTCTGCCACACTTCAGAGCTCATGCTAACACCAAAAGGTAGAAGGAAACTTCAAAATTCTGCTACAGTCATTCTTTTATTTATTTTTATTTATTTATTTGTTCCACTTTTATACCGCCCTCCCCCGAAGGGACAAGATAGGGACAAGATAAGCATTATCCCATTCTAGCTGAGCCTAATCTGAGCAAACTAAGGAGGATACAGAGTTCCAGATGAGCTGATGAGTAAACAAGAGAGCGGCTCAGTCTCAGGTGGGCAAGCCATGTCAATGAAGGTCTCTCTGCAGGGCTGCTGCCAAATTGCTTTGTCAAAGAGCCAACAGAACTAAGGAAGATCTGTGTGTAACGCTGCGGAAACATGAGTGCAGGCTGTTCTCACAGTTGCCTCCACAAAGTGATTGTAAATCTCTCAGGAAGCATAATTCGAGAAATTGTTTGGTGGTGGTGGTGGTGGTGGAGGAGGAGGAGGAGGAGGAGAGTTCTGATTTATACTCCCCACCTCTTTTGAGTATTTTGTAAGACTCAAATGGGCTTACAAACTCCTTTCCCTTCCTCTCCCCAAAACAGACACCTCATGAGGTAGGTGGGGCTGAGAGAGTTCCAGAAGAACTGTGACTAGCTCAAGGTCACCCAGCAGGAACCTAGGAGTGGGGAAACAAATCTGGTTCACCAGCTAAGAGTTCACTGCTCATGTGGAAGAGTGGAGAATTGTTGTATTGCAATGAATTAGCAGAGCAAATAATAGGGCAGAGGTGCAAGTGTGTTGTTTTGTAGAACTTTACTAGATAACAAACACATTTACACTAAATATAGGAACCCCAAACTCTTTCTATGCAAGTGCTCAGTCTGGCTATCTGTCTCTCCTTTTTTGCTGAAGGAACAAAGCAGAGATCTTTCCAGAAGCTCCTGTGATTCTAGTCATGTGGTTTCAGCAGTTAATTTCTGCTTGACTGAAAGAAGCAGGCACTTGTAAAATCCTCACAGGAATCAAACCCGGTTCTCCAGATTATAATCCACCTGCTCTTAACCAATACCCCATCCTAGCAAGTGTATGAAACACCTTGCACCTGGGAAATCTTTGTGCTGAATTAATAGACCCAATCTACAGTCATGTGTGCAGTGCATGTTTCGTTTTACTCAACCTAGAAACATGTATGAGCTGGTATGAGTTGGCCTGTGACTGGCTGTACCTGAACCCAAACCTTATGGCTTGTTCTCCAGGCCAGAGTCCTTGAGGACACTTTTCAGGACTTAAGCCAGACACTATCTATCTATCTATCTATCTATCTATCTATCTATCTATCTATCTATCTATCTATCTATCTATCTATCTATCTATCTATCTATCTATCTATCTATCTATCTATCTATCTATCTATCTATCTATCTATCTATTTATTTATCACATTTATAAACCGCCCACCCCCGAAGGGCTCTGGGTGGTATACACTAGGCCAGACACAATATCACATACGATTGGCCAAAACAACAATACACAGAATAAATAAATTAAAACAGGTTAAAACAATTTACAGAATTCATAAAACAAGCAGCATCAGTACAATATATATAACAGTAAGATTATAAGAGCATGGCGCCCGAACCCAAGGCCAGGTGGGGGATAGCAATGTAGGTTAGATGTTATATTGGGCATGCCAATGATGGAACGGCACGCAACACAGGGGCATCCCAGAGGGGGAATCTGCGGCCAGCCTCATCAAAAGTCGGGTGGAACAAAACCATTTTACAGGCCCTGCGGAATTCTCCAAGGCCCCGCAGGGCCCACACATCTGATGGAAGGGTGTTCCACCAGGTAGGGGCCAGGGCCGTAAAAGCCCTGGCCCGGGTAGAGGCCAGTTGCATCATGGAGGGGCCAGGGACCACCAGTAGATTGGCCTCTGCCGACCGCAGAGGTCTACTTGGGACATATGGGGTGAGACTAGAAGCTCAGAGTAGGAGAGCAGCAGATAGAGTTGCAAACTCTAGCATGGGAAATTCCTGGAGACTTGGGACAGTATCTGGGAAAGGTGACGTTTGGGCAATGTGCAAGTTTGGTGGAGAGACCGCAAGATGGTGTGGGACTG
Organism: Sphaerodactylus townsendi; assembly: GCF_021028975.2. Lineage (NCBI taxonomy): Eukaryota > Metazoa > Chordata > Lepidosauria > Squamata > Sphaerodactylidae > Sphaerodactylus > Sphaerodactylus townsendi. The sequence goes on along the minus strand of NC_059431.1, from coordinate 27,519,141 downwards.
GGCCTTGAGCCTCTCACCCAGTAGAAAGTCCAAGCTTCACTAAAATTGGTTGGGGGAAAGGTTTTTATAAGGAGAATCACCCACAGCTACGTGACTGAAATAAGCAGTTGCTTCTGAAAATGCTGCGGAAAAGAAAACAGGCTTCTAAAATTTGGGAGTTAAAAATTATCCCTGAGTGACAGAAAGCAAAGTTGAAAACATTTAGTTCTGAGTATTTCCAAATAATGCTTCTTAGAGTTAGCAAACTGAGATTCCCACATGCAATTGTAGTTTAAAAATTGTTACTCCGGTTGGTTGTTATGACTGATAAACTTACAAAGAAAAGAAATTTCTGAAAGGAACATTTGTGCTTGGGCAAAAAAAAGATAATAAAGGGTAGGAAAACCAAAGCAGTGTGCCTTAGTTATTCATTGTGTTTGTCTTGATCATATCGAGCAGCCTGCACCATAATTCAGATTCACAACATACTAGAGCCGAGGCTTTCAGACTTTCTACCTCGAGGGAAGCCTTTACATATTGAGTTGTCTGCCAAGGAACCTCTGTGTACTGCAGCGTACTCTGAGGCACAGTTTAGGGAACACACTCAGTGGACGCTGTTAGTTTCTGTTTCTGCGTGAACTGAATGAGTCCTCTAGAGGTTTGGTTTTAATTGAGGAAGGACAGGCTTCTTAGCCTGGAGAAGGTCTCTTGAAGGTTTCTTGCCCAAGGGCAAACAGTAGTCTGGAATATTCACTCTGCTACACCCTTTCTTTTCCTGCTCTTTTCCCTATTGCCCCTCCTTTTTTCTTCTAATACTGATCATTTGCACATCTTGGACTTCCTGGGAACGTGCATTAAAAGGATGGATCCTGCATCCTCTCAAAAAGATCTGCCCATGCAGGATAGGGGGTGAAAATTCCCTCCTCCCATGGCAACCCTTTAATTCCTCTGTTCCTAGAGTTCCTAGTATCCTAGGAACAGCATCTGGAGAGAGCATTTCAAGCTGCGACAGAAGGGAAGTGATAAGTAAGCCTTGTTTATGTGCTTGGAACTACTTCCACGGATGGAGATTTTGATGGGTGCCAACCTGATATGTGCCGGAGAAAGAAGAACCCATATTGTGTTGCTCAGGTACCACTAGAGTATTCCCCATGTGATTGCTTTTTAAAAAACAAATAGGAGGCCACGCAATGGTTAAATTTCTGCTCTTTACACTCAATTTCCCTGCTTGATCAGGTTCCAGTGGTCCTACATCCTCTTCTAGAAGTTTAAGTCCATAACTCATATGAATATATGAAACTACAGCCTTATAACGAGTAATGCAATTGGTTGATCAGTGTCACTATTGTCTACTCTTGCTGGCAACAGTTCTCCAAGGACTCTGGCATAGGTCTTTTATTTCAATTCTTACTTGATCCTTTTTTTGGAGATTCTGTGGGTTGAGCTTGGGTTCATCTATATGCAAAGCAGATGCTCTAACATCAAATCCTGAGAGCCAGCGTGGTGGACCTGGTTTGTTTCCCCACTCCTACACATGAAGCCTGCTGGGTGGTCTTGGTCTAGTCACAATTCTCTCAGAACCCTCTCAGCCCCACCTACCTCCCAACGTGTCTGTTGTGGGGGGGGGGGGAAGGGAGGAGTTTATAAGTCGCTTTTTATCTCTTGCAATGCACCCTTGTGTGTGTAAATTGCTGCCAAGTTACGGCAGTAGAGTTTTGCTGCCAAGTTACCAGTAGAGTTTTCAAGGTAAGAAACTACAGAAGCTGTTTGTCATTGGTTTCCTCTGCATAGCTACCATATTATTATTTGGTGGTCTCCCATCCAAGTGCTAGCCAGGACTGACCCTGCTTAGCTTCTGAGATCTAATGAGATCAGAATAGCCTGCGCCATTTATGTCAGGGCAATGCATTATTAGGAGGGGAAAATTATTAGTGTAGAAGCTGTAGAAAATCTCTCTCTTTTTTCTTCTTCTTCCTCGCTGCTTTGATAATCCCACCTTTGGGAATGCTAGGATGAGTGTTTCTTATTGATAAAAAAAATTAGTTTGAAAAAATACAGCAAATAATGCCTTAGTTCTCTGTTTGCATCTGGTAATTGCTTCACAGTTTCCCCCTTGTCCTGTTTTAAGCAAAAACAGAGTTTTCAGAAGATGTGCAGCTTAAAGAATAAACATCTATCCAAGTTTTGAGTTTGGCTTTTGTTTTATCTTTGTTTTGTTCTGTGTCTTTTGGAATAAACAATGGATTTTTATTTTTAGTAATGCACTAAGACTTCAAAATTAGCAGGTTGCCAGAATTCTGTGACCTTCTCTTGCAGGTTATATTGCAAGTAAACAAATGCCTGTGTTTTTCTTATAGAGTCCATCTGAATACTAAAGGTTTTAGTCGGTGCTGCAGAAAGACAGCCGCCTGGTGAATTACAGTGAATTTAGGCTGACTAGAGGTCCCGCTTTTGATGGGACAGTCCCGCCTTAAAACAATTTGTCCCGCGTCCCACAGGTTTTTTCAAGTGTCCCGATTTTTGAAAGGCTGCCGCACTGCCTTCTGGGGGGCAAGGCAGTGCGGCAGCCTCCCGCACGCGTGGCTGCAGGAGCGCACGGCCTTCTGGGGCGCTCCCGTTTCCCGCCCTGTCACAGGGCGGGAAACAGGAGCGCCCCAGAAGGCCGTGCGCTCCTGCGGCCGCATGCACACGCGACCTACCTGCCCGTCCCGGTTCACAAAGGTGACCATCTGGTCACCTTAAGTTAATTGCTGAATTCAAGTATCACATGACATGATGAGCTTCCTCACAAAATTTAGGAAGTCTTCAGCATAACCACAATCTTAAGTGATATCCAGATTCAGATGATTTAAAACACGGAGGTCTGCATCTTTCTCACAAACATGGCTCTGAAACCCAGTTTATTGGGAATAAACATCCTACCCTCATCAAGTTGGGGGTGTCACATTTCACCATCATTAAGTTTTGAGGATTTATTCCATACTAACAGAACTTGTGCAAAAGATATAGGGTTGGATCCTGTCAGCTTTTCCCATGGTGAAAAAAGGCGAAAAAGATTCCATTTGAGGGATCATGGGACCTGTGTGGAATAGGGACTGTAATATGGAGGGAAATTGGTCAGATTGAGTGAAAAAATCTCAACATGGCACCATATGTAGATACTTAGATCTAGAGACTGGGGCCATCAATAGATGATACGGATCTCTCTGAGACCTGAGAAAAGACCCAGGTTTGCAGAAAAATGTGAAATCTTTTTTAAAAAAAAATACATGAGCAGTTAAACATTCACAAATGAAAGGAGTGCCTGAAGCTTTAAGGAATTAATGCCCCTTATGACTGTTGTGAGGCAGCCCAACAATACTGCCAGCCTTCCAGCCTTACTTTACTTTTGTCTTCATGGACAAAATCACACCTCTGATCTCAGGCCACACAGCATGCTGAAACAGGATTTTTTCACAATATTGAGCATCTGCTCCTGGTCTTCATAAACAACTCCTCTCAAATTTTTCCATTTTCATCTCATTAAAGCAACATATTTACATCATACTTGCTCTTCTTATTTTATTTCTTCTTCATGATCTATCAGTTAACTGAAGCCTTCATGTTATGTGAGCATTAAAGTCTCATTCTCATTTCCAACAACCCTTATCCTCCCTCGCTTTATTTTACCACATTCCCCCCATACACAGTTTCACAAAATATCCCATAGATTAAAGAAGCTTTTAAAAAAAGAACTTTCCCAAAATTATTTTTGTTCACCTGCTCCACTCAAATTGCTAGACTCAATAACACTCATCCCTACCTCTAAATAGAAAACTCAAGCTAGACAAGTATAAACGTTGTTTTGTTGAAGCAAATACATGTCGGAAAATATTCTTGAGTTCTCCCCCAAATTAATTTGTCAAAGGCTCCTTCCCCTGAGGTGATGTTGCCCATGTTGTCACTGGTATACCATGTCGCAGCACAAAAACCCCTCCAACTTTCAGTGGCTTACCCCAATTACTCATGATTTCACAGTGGCACACTCTTTACCCTACTCCCTGTTTATAGCTCGGGAAGATTGTTGTTAACTATTTCCTCTTCCTCTGTCTGGGTTCAGTTTTAATATGGGTCACCTGGCCACTGTAAATGAGCTCATGATTTTCTCCAGCAACTCTTGCAGATTAGGTCAAGGTGCTCAAGATTGGCGGCTCCTGAAACTTTGTCCTTGTCCCACCTGGAGTGCATTAGAAAGGATGAAACCAGACCACAATTTCATGTATTTATTTGTTTTATTGGAAACACCTTGAACAAAAATGAGGGATGGTTACACAGCAACCTGCGGAGAATTATATGCCTATAGAACAATAGAAAGTCTGGCAGTAGATTGAATTTATTAAAGACATCCTGGAATCCCTGTTTTAATGGATCCAAGATGAATGTCCTAAGGAATCCATGGATAGTTGACTGGGTGGTTATATCACACATGCCTGTTTCATTTCATACCTAGATCAAATCTTGCTTTTTAGCTTTAAAAACTTTCATGACCTGGGCTCTATATATTTAAATTGCTGCCTCTCCAAATATGAACCAATGTATCACCATGGAAGATCCCAGCAGCTGTGGTTAGCAGACGTGTCCCACTCACAGAAGTGCACACATCAGCTGCATGTGCCTTTGCAATTACCACACACACACACACACACACACACACACACACGATCAAATTCCCTGTGGAGATTCAGTCCTTCTTATTTGACAACTTTTAAAAGGCGTATGAAGCTTCTTCATTTTGGACAGCATTCCCAGGTTGGAACTTAGCAATTGGTTCCATCCACTAACCTTTGAGATACCTGCACTGATTTTCAGGATTTACATTGTTTGTTCCTGGTTTCAACTGGGATTATAAATTCTGTGAATTTGCAGAAAGTGCAGGAGATATGAGTTTTAACATTCTGAGCATTCCTAATATAGATAATCTTTCAAAGCTGAATGATATGTTTCCAGTTTGGGATCAGGGACACAATGAATGGGGCGAGGGAATCTAAATTCTCTGCTTTGGTTGAAGACAGCAACGGTATTTCACCTGGGTTGCCTCTCTCTCCTCCCTTCCCCCTCTTTCTCATATATAGATACTTTCCCCCACTTTATGTGAATTCTATAATGGTTTATTAATTCCAATCTTAATTTTGGCACCAGAATTTTATAGTTTTATAACTGGGATTTTAATGATTGACAGGTGATCAAAATTATAATTGGGTTATTGTTGTAAGCCACCCTGAGCCTTCAAGGGGACTGCAACCTGGAAGTCCAGTGGATGAATGGACAGACAGACAGACAGACAGACAGACAGATATTCCTTTATAGTTTCACCTGAAGCTACGCTTTCCCCACACTCTGATCAGACATGGAAAGAAAAATTGTTAGGTGCCTGAATACATGCATAAGGAAGAAGAAAAGATTTCAGTGGATGAGAGGAGGAAATTAAACTTATTGTCTCATCTTTATATAGCACTGGTGCAAATTGGAGCCCCATGTGCCTGAATTTAGCTTTGAAAGATGCTTAGAAATTTGTTTTCAACCTTGATGGAAAAACCCCTCCCCCCTTTTGGTAATGTGTGAAATGGCCCTTTATTTTGCCGTGAAGTATGTCTGGTATTGCAAATGTCACCATCTTGGAAAACATAACACTTCTGTGTGTGCTTTTTTAAAAAAAATACATCTGGTGGCCATTTATAGTGAATACCATAAAGACTTGTTCCAATTATGCACACGGATTTCCTCTTTGAAGATTAAAAAATAGGTGTTACTTCATGCCCATATAAATTCAGCCTTTATGCCTGTATAAATTCAGTTGTAAAAAGAGTCTAAACCTAGACATCTCTTACATGCTGTTACTTGTACAGGCGTATCACATATTTTAGACAGGGCTCTATTCTGAGGCTCACATTAGGCAGACATTCCCTTCTGTCTTGCTGGAAAAAAAATACAGTATTACATTATGTTAAGCCTGTAGCATACTTTTCCATAATGCATTTCTAGAACTCATTCCTGAAATTCGTTCTATGTTGTCCTGATTTCAAAAAAAAAAATGTTAAAAAAATCGCATTAATAGAAAGATACCAGTTTCGATTTCCTTTTGTGGATCCCCCCCCCCCGCCCCCAGGAAAGTGGTTTGTAAATTTTTAAATGAAATAATAAAAACAGAGTACTGGTACTGAATGTGATTTCAACTGATCGATAGGTTGGCTAAATTGTTCAGCTTAACAACGAAGAGAAGCTGAAGCAGAGATGCCCGAAACTCCTGAGGCGTACCGACAAAAAATAGCGCCTAGAACAAGACCTTATTTTTGTGTGCCCCCTGTGCCCCGCCAAGCTTGCCATGACCTGCCAGCTGCTGCTGTTCCCCCCCCCCCCACCACCCCTGCATAACCTGCATTGGCAGCCGGGAGCCTGCTGTGGGCCCGCCCCACCCCACCAGAGGAAGGTGGCTGGCTGCCAATGCAGGTTGAGCTGGGGGGGAGCGGCAGCTGGCAGATCATGGCAAACCAGCCCACGGCTTGCCATGACCTGCGACTTTGGTGTGTGGGGGGCAATATTGTGCCCCCCTCTAATCAAATGGGGCACCCAAGGACATGTGGCACCCTATGTCCCCCTGGCAGTTACGCCCCTGCTGGAGACAATTTGCTAATCTTATGGGTCTATCCATGATCAGGCTTCCTTGGTGTTTTTTAAAGGCCAAGATTCATATTACAGCTGTGACAAAAGAGATTAACAATTTAACCCTTTCCCCTCTGCACACTGTTTTTCTAGCTGGACTTTCACACATGTTTCATACTTTTACTCCCAAAACACAACACAGTTATCAGTTATTATTAAAGATGTTCATATTTTATGTCTTGTCAAAGGCTTCAACTGGTTGTGGTATGTTTTCCGGGCTGTGCGGCCGTGGTCTGGTGGATCTTGTTCCTAATGTTTCACTTGCATCTGTGGCTGACCTCTTCAGGGGTGTATCACAGAGGGAAGTCTGTTACACACTGTGTTTTATGTCTATTTCTAGGGTTGCCAGGTTTCCCCTGACCTGATGGGTGGCAGGTGGTAAATTTGCCGACATTAGGATGGGAAACTCCTGGAGATCGTGGGATGGAGTCTGGGGTGGACAGAGACCTCAGTGGGATACAAGGTCATAGAGGCCACCCCCAAAGCATCAATTTCCTCCAAGGGAAATGATCTCCATAGTCTGGAAATGAATCATAATTACGGGGAATCCCTAGATCCCACGTGGAGGCTGGCACTCCTAGATACAAAACATTACAGACCTTCAGCTAGTCTCAGTTCTCTCATAACTCTCTCGGCCTTACCTACTTCACAACTGAGCCTTCGGGGAGGGCGGTATACAAATATAATAAATAAATAAATAAGGTGTCTGCTGTGGGGAAAGGAAGAGACTCCTTAAAGGTTGAGAAAAGCGAGGAACAAATCCAATCTCTTCTTTTCTTCTTCCATTGAATAGCACACTGTATTTTACAGATGTTTCCCATATTTGGCATTGATCCTCCCAGAGCTTCCTCTCAGAGTTCACTCTGTTCTTCCAACCTGACCTTGTCGTCCATTTGTGAGAGAGTGACAACCTACTTTGGGTCTCGGCCCACAGCCTGAGGGCTCCTGTTTTAAGCAGAATTTGGTGGCAACTCTAAACGGAAGCATTTTTAAAATAGCCTGTACTGTAACCATGCACACAATTAATTAATTGTGAATTAATTATTAATATATCATTATACTTCTAAATTTATACTCCCAAAGGCACCTGGTGGGCCACTGCGAGTAGCAGACTGCTGGACTAGATGGACTCTGGTCTGATCCAGCAGGCTTTTTCTTTTGTTCTTATACTCTGATTGCCCTTCTATTGCCTGTTCTTCCAAAGAATGCATGTTTCTAAAATCCACAAACCCCCCTTAGTACATTAAGAGTAGCATTAAGTATATTAAGAGTACATTAATGTACATTAGTACATTAAGAGTAGCTAACTAGACACAGGATCATAGCTTTCACAGAATGAAACTGGCTTCTGCAGTATTTCTAAAAGAGTTTTGTTGCCTTGGTGGAATTAAACACATTTGCGCTCCAATTAACTTTGCATGGAATTGCAAAGCTAACCATGAAACTGAAAAGTCAAAACAAAGTTTTGGAAGGTTTGAACAATTGCAAGGTTAGCTGAACGAAAGAAGACACTGTGCAGAACATTGTGAAAATATGGATAGTGGCGAGCAACTGTATGTTTGGAAATTTTGGAGTTTCTGCTTGAGGAGATAATTGAAGTTTATACAAACAATAGGCTGTGATCTAACGTTTGGGCTTTTACAGACAAATGCAGACAAATCTTTACAGAGAGGGATGAGACACATGCGATGTCAAAGTAATGCTTTTCACTCATGTAATCCAGTCTGGCAAAGCTTCTTTCCATCTTTCCACCAAGTCAGACCTGTAAAAGCAATTACCTTTCATCATAAGTTGAATCAAGTTTGAAAAACTTCTGCATTTCTGAAAAGCTTTGACAAAGTTAATTGAAATCTGGGCACTGAAGAGTTTGCATTTCCTGAGATAACGTGTGTTTACAGAGGAAGTTTGTTGCTAAGTTGGCCCGGCGAACCATCCTGAATCTCTTGTTAAAGGATTTGTGTTATTTCTGTGGGTGGATCATCAGCTCATCCAATTATGATTGCAGTAAAGCCAGAAATTGTGTCATATGCTTTACTAGTTCATACCAGTTTGCACATTCCTTTCACTTCACAACACACATGCAACAAAACAAAATAAAACATTCAAACAAAAAAGCAAGAGGGTGAAAGCCCACAAAAGAAATATCCACTTTTATGGAGGGCATTTTCTCAAAAGTATTCAATTTTAATTCAGGAAAATAGACTGTCAGATATTTGATAGCATTCTATATTGGTAATACAAGAAAAAAATGTGATTTTACTTCCCCCTGTGAACATAAGAACATAAGAACTAGCCTGCTGTATCAGACCAGAGTCCATCTAGTCCAGCACTCTGCTACTTGCAGTGACCCACCAGGTGCCTTCGGGAGCTCACGTGCAGGATGTGAAAGCAATGGCCTGTGGGGATTTACTATTTATTTTTCACACACAAGTCAATGCAGGCAACCTGATATCCCATTATCTGCTAACTTTTCTCTCTTAAGTCTATGCTTAGTACTATCTTTCTAGGTTTCTTGTACCTTATGAAAGAGATCTAAGACGTTTTATAACTAATATGGACCGAAGACCCCCTTTCCCTGGTTTCCTCCCCTCCCCTAATCTAGATTTACAGTCTGTCACCCCCTCACCTTCAGCTTGTCCACTCCCCTCGCTCAGTTAATTCAACAGGAAATTGAAATAATTCCATAATCTTAGAATCTCCTCAATTACACCATCTTGCTTCTGGTTGATTCCACACAGCATAAATAAAATGGGGTGCTGTGTGGTTTCCGGGCTGTATGGCTGTGTTCTAGCAGCAGGTGAAGTTGTCAGTTGTTGTCAAAAATGTCTTTAGGATGTTATAAAAAGAACCATTTTGGCATTTTGGGTTCCTATAACACGGGAGAGCACAAGCATTGCCAGTCAAAACGGATCTTTTTTCCCCCGCCCAGTGTACTGAGCTCTTGTCAATTTCGCAGTGGTGCCTGCCATTTTGTATGCTGCAGCAGATTCTCCGAGGAGATTCCCCACTGAGGTTTCCTCTGCTTGCAGCTCTTCTGTTTGCTATTTCACTGTAAAAAGTAAATGAATAAAGTTTGTTTTGTGATGTGATTGCATCACCATAGCTTCGCAGACATCCCCCTCAAAACAAAAAAAGGCAAAACCAAACATGCATGGCATCGCTAGGCAAAACAAAAAAATGTCATCTACTTTTTACAGTGAAATAGCAAATGGATAAGCTGCAGAGAAAATCTCCATGGGGAATCTCCATGGGCCAACATGGGGAAAACAAAATGGCAGGTACAAGGGGCAGAAATGAAGTAAGAGTTTGGGCAGGAGAACTAAAGCGTTTCCTGCCTGCTAGTGTTTGTTCAGCAGGCAGGAATCAACCTGGGTTGAGGAAAAAGATTTTGGAAGAATTCGAGTTGAGAGGAATATAACAAACTGAATTTGTTTTGGAGGAGAGAGCTATACGAAGTTCTTCCCCAAAATACTTTTCATAATGTCCAAAATACATTTTTGTGCTGTGCAGAATCCACCTCTGTTTCTCTTCCCCACCAGCTCCGTTGTGGTGATATCAACACTGTATTTCTAGGAACAGCACATTGTGCAAAATCATAGGCCCCTTCCGCACACGCAAAATAATGCGTTTTCAAACCACTTTCTCAATTGTTTGTGTAACCTCAGCTTGTGGGTTCTGTGGGGCAGTACTTGGAAGGAGTTGCAAAGAACCAAATTTAAACAAAACAGTTTACTTCTCTTTACAAATAACATTAAACATCAACATTTAACATTTACAATTCAAGGTCCTGTTCAGGTTTGCATTTCAAGTCCTTATATTTACAGTCTACTGATATTGCCAAGTCCAATTCTTCTTTGCTGGTGGTTGGTTTTGAAGACTTCAAAGGCTTGGTGAACGGGATTCAAGATGATGAAGGTTCCCAGAAAACTCTCACCATTTACATACACAAAAGAAACCCTTAACAAGGTGTTAAGGGCTTATAGAAATCAAGGTCCGAGTCTGGTAGCCTTGTTCTTCTGCAAAAGAGCTCTTTCAGCCTCTCTGCTGCTCCGAGTCTCCACCCCTTACTGGGTCAACCCATTCTGGGCATGGGGGTTACATTTGCAAGTGGATTTTGCTATTCTGCACAGCTTCAAAGAGAACTGAAAGCAGTTTGAAAGTGCATTACTCTGCATGTGCGGAATGAGCCATAGTTAATTCTGAAAACAAAGATTTAAAAAACAGAACAGCAGGAGGTAAACTTGAACGAACAGGGAATATCCCTGAATTAACTCCTGGGAGAGTGGGGGACAAAAGTAAAATGAAACTGAATGTAATAGATGTGCAAGTCTAGACTGACATAATTGTTTGAAATTTGGCATTTGCATTCATTTTGAGCCCAGAAGCCTTTGAGACTATTATCATAAAGCCATACTGAATATTTATCACATAATACATCTGCACTTCTGCCTGTTTTTACACTCAGCTGTGCTCTGAAATTCCGCAGTCGAGTTTCTCTGGTTCGACAGACACTCCAGAACTTTAGAAGAGTTTGTGCTGCTCCATATATGTACAATATGAAATACATGTCCCAGTACTGAACTGGACAGGCAATTCGGTCCACACATAGAACTTTCTGTGTTCACTGCAAACTGGCCAAACTATGGCTTGAAGCCAAAGAGTCAGTGTTATAAATGGGGCTAGCAGGCCTCTGGCCTCAATCCCTAGGAGATTTGGCAGTGGGACACTGTGAGGGAAAGAGTTGATCAAAGACCCTCTCGGAAGCCCCCAGAAGTGGCACTGCAATGTCAAATGGCATCCTATATTCTGTTACAATAGTAATTCAAGCACTGATGGGATTGGATCAATATGGGTGGGAGTTTGCCTGGCAGAACCAGGAAAATTGTAAGCTTAGTTATAAATTCAGCTGTTTAGTGTGACTTGATATTTTGAGACCACCCTCCACTTTACCTACCACATGCTAACTGCAGGTGCACCTATGAAGGTTCATGCCACAGAACCCACTAAGACTCAAAAGCTCCCACACACCCCTCCCTAGTCTCTCTGCTGCTACAATTGCTAAGCCATTTTGGAATTTGTGGCCTGACATTTCTCCAGTGGTGCTGCTACACCATGTCTCTACAGACAACCACCTGACTTCCAAAAATAGGGGCGCATAGAGCAGAACTTCCGCAGATACAGCCTCGGCACAGGTGATTTAAGCTCTGTGCAACTCTGTGCAGATGTGCAGCTCTGTGCAGATGATGCAAGGAATGATCTACAAAGAGCTACAATAAGTTCATTGCCCCACTTCCTGCCCAAACCTAGTGCCTGGGCCCCAAGCCTGCTCACAAATGTTCACTTGAAAGTTAGCACAGTAATTCACGGGTATATGAGTTACATGTTCTACATGCACAGGGTAGGCTTTTAAGTGAGGGATTCAGTCTATTTTTTTATTTATTTTTATAGATAAGCATTAACAAAATAGAGGCCCATTATACGTGCTCAGTCTCCCTCGCATTCAGGCTTCAGTCCCTCTGCAGCTAATTCCCCTGAATGCACAGTGTTTAGACTTTTTCATGCTAACCCCATCTCTGACTGTCAAAGCCTCACAGTTTTTCAAATCTCTTAAAGGGCAATGTTAACTCTCCCTTCACAGAAAAAGCAAAGAACTCTGTTGTATATTCTGCCCTCCATGGGTCTTTTTCCTCTACCTGGCTGTCCTGGCCCACAAAATAGCAGGAACTTTGGCGGGGAGAGAATCAGCCAGCAGGGGGTGAGGAATGGGGGTAGAGGTGCAGAGCTGCCAGGGGATTTGCTGCTAAAGAATTCATGTTTGCCCAGGGGTGGGAATACTCCATCTCGAAGCTCCCAGCCATGCTGCAGGAGGTCAGTGAATAATGGTCCAGGGACAGAAAAATGGAATCAAATCATCAGTTCTAAAGACTAAGGCCCCTTCCGCACAGGCAAAATAATGCATTTTCAAACCACTTTCACAACTGTTTGCAAGTGGATTTTGCTATTCCGCACAGTTTCAAAGAGAACTGAAAGCAGTTTGAAAGTGCATTATTCTGCATGTGCAGAATGAGCCTAAGAGAGGAAACAAAATTATACATATAATATTACATACGAATTAAAAAGAAACAATTATTGATTGTGGACATTACTGAGTGAAAATACAGAGAAAAACACTGATGAGTGGTTAACATAAATGTCTAGATTGTTTCTCACAAAATAAAAGTTATACTGGCATATTATTGTCATCTTTCATAGCGTGGTTAAGGATTTAATTATTTTCCTTTAATCCCCGTTTCAATAGAATATCATGAAGGTTGTTGATCATTTATGTACACCGATTCAGCAATGTCCTTCACATATTACTATTTTTGTTCTTTTCTTTTTTTATGTGTGTGGAATAATATAACTGATATGCCTACCATTTTTCTTGAACTTTTCTAGTTGGTCTGCTTCCAGCAAGTTTCTGGATGTTGGTTTATCTTGTTTTGATGCTACTGGCTTGTTTTTATAGTTTGTTTTATTATTGATAATGCTTATGCTGTTTTTAAGGATTTTATGGCATTGTTTTTACTTTATGAGCCACCTCAAGTAGGTCTCTGGGGAGGAAGCATTTACATTTTCTAAATAATTAACTTAGTACTGTGCTCAACTGCAGCACCCCTGTATAGGAAGAGGCAGAAGAAGCTGACTTACTTATGGGAGGAGACAAGGTAACGGGTATATGCTCCTGATTTACACACTTTCCCCTCCATTCACCAGTTTTAAGCATTGTACACTGATTCTAAATTCGATCCTAAGCTCCTTTGTGGATTACCCTGTCATTATTCAACAAAATATTGATTGGTGACATCACTGCTTGAATCCTTAGGTCTATTAACAAATAGGTTTTCCAGAAATGAATATTCCCTGCTTCCCCCCCCCACCCCACCCCAATGAGTCCCTCAGAAACCCTTCTGAAGCAAATACCATAGCTCTCGCACAAATGTGGTTAGCCTTGGAGCCAAAGTTTGCTTTGTGCATGTATTGTAGACAGAAAAGATGACTCCTTCCAATTCCCTTTCTTTTTCTGTGTCCACTGCCCACCATGCTTACTGTAATTTTTGTTCAGTTGGATCCCCTGGACCACAGCAGAAAATGTTGGGGGCATGTAGGGGGCTTCTGAAGATCCAGTTCAAAATCTGAACTTCCATGTATGGAAGTTCAGATTCAACCAGTGGTGGGATCCAAAAATTTTCATAACAGCTTCCGATGGTGGTGGGATTCAAACGGTGGCACCACCGCACACACGCACCTCCAGTCCCTATTGGACAGGGAGATTGCTTTAGTAACCCCTTCTCGGCACTCAGAAAAAATTAGTAACCACTTCTAGAGAAGTGGTGAGAACTGGTTGGATCCCACCTCTGGATTCAACCCATGAATCATCATCATCATGTCGCCTTCCACTCAGGAACAAGTGCGAGTAGTCTTCTGAGTGTCTTCCATGCCGGTCTGGGAGGGTCACAGCCTGGGAGTTTGGGCTCCACTGCTTCGCTTTCCAAGCAGAGGCAGTTGTTTTAACTTGCCACTGTCTGTGGCAAGTTAAACAGCGTCAGGCTTCCCATGTCTAGAATTCCATCACACAACTGTTGTAGTTGCTATGAGGCAGAGGCAGTTTTGATGTGTTTTCATCACATTATCTGCTATTAGGATCATTTCCTTGTATGAAAGTTAAATTCCTCCAAGTGCTCTAGATTTAAGCAAATAAATGTCAGAGGGGTAATACTTTGTGAAGGAAGACAAAACACTGTCATGGTTTATGAATATTTAGAATACAGTTCCTTAACAGGAAGATCCATTATTCTGTGGAGTGGCTCCCAGGGGCAAGTGATGGAAACTGACTTTGCAGGATTTTTAAAACCAGACAGGAGGGAATGCCAGACAAGATACTGTAGGAAACAATCAGCCACTGGTAAAAAGGGTGGACTGCATGATCTAATCTACTTTTCCATGTCTTATTCCTATTATGCTATAATTGCTGACAGAACACAGTCAAATGTGTTGGTGGTTCAAGATCTTATTGCCGTCCATTGGCAGTGGTGGGGAGGTGAAATTATGGTCTGTATTACTCCAGGCCTATCTTGGAGATGGGCCCAGACTCTTAAAGGCTTGCAAGTCACTTTACTCATCCTTGGTTTCTCATATGTAGATTTTGTGTGTGTGTGTGTGTGTGTGTGTGTGTGTGTGTGTGTGTGTGTGTGTGTGTGTGTGTGTGTGTGTGTGTGTGTGTGTGTGTGTGTGTGTGTGTTTTCAGATTTTAAAAGGTAGAAAAATATTTATTCACATAAACCAGAACCGCTTGACTCATGCCACATTCTCAAAGGAATATGCGTTGGATCCCATAATGCCCTTTAGCTAAGAGAGGAACCTTCTGTAGAAGAAAGATCACTTTCCTTACGAAAAGAGTCATTTTCTGATTGTGAAAGAATTCCTCCAACTCCTTTCTCCACTGATGAAATCTTCTTCCCATGAAGGACAGTTCACTTGGCTGAAGAGAACAATTGGATTTGATCCAACATGCTTCTAGAGCAGCAGTTTTCTTCACTTAAGTATGCTCAACAATCCAGGCACTGAAATAAAGTAATGATGGACTTCTTCAAGGTTCAGAAATTCTCAGAATTTAGGTACGATGCAACCCAGGTTGACCACTTGCAAGTTCCAGTTATTTCAAGAAAAGAGATTATATCTGACTTTGGACTTAAAACCCTTTATAAATGGTTGTTTCCCCACTTACCTGCTGCTGCGCGCTACTCTCCCCAAGTAGCATGGGGTCCCCCGGCACTCCCCACTACAGGGGCGGCGACAACGCAGCCGCCCCAACGCTGCCGCTGTCACGCCCCCTCAGCACGCGTCATTCCTGGCAATCCTCAAAACGGTGCCTTTTGATGACGGGGTCGTGGGGAAGCCCGGGAGCATGCCAGAAATTACACACGCTGGGAGTAGCGCGCATCAACCTTTGGTCGAGGTAAGTGGGGAAACGACCAATGTTCAGTTTGGGCAGGATGATACTTTTTTGCCGTTTCACTTCAGTGTCTCTTCAGATTTTGCTGATATTCATATCATGAGGCCTCTGCATGATCACATGAAATTATTTAACTACATCCTAGTATCTTAAAAACTTCTGGAACTCTCAATTCACTGATAACCAAAACTTCGACTTCTTTATGCCTAATAAAGGTTTACTGTACTGTACTGTAACTTCGACTTCATTGGCATAATTGGGATTGATTAATAGTTAAAGACCTTATGAAACTGAATGTATGATTCAGGGAAATAAGTTGCAATGAAAATGATTTGAATTTGGCCACAAAAGCATCATAGTGTTGTAAACTGGAATTTGTATGGGTAAATGGTGAACCAAAATACAGCTCTAGAGATGCCCCCCCCTCACCCACACACACAAAAGGAACATGTAACTGCACACCATAATTAATCGTTACATGTATTCCTATCTGGCCTTCTGCCATGAGATCAGACAAGGATCTCATCAGACATCATAAACTATGCAGGGTGAGGTTAGGCCACTTTTGGATGGAAGATCTCCAAAGAAAACTCAGGTGTTACAAAGGATACTTTCTGAGATTCAGTAGATGGTGCTCTTTCCTTCCAAGTTAGCACTGAACCAAGCATATGACATGCAACTGTATTTTGCATACAAATTTTAATTTGTGAGCCAAGTAGGAAACTGTCTTCCCAATCCATTCATATAATTTAAAATCTCATATATTTCAAACTTGATCAGTTCTATTTGTTAATCCTGCAACTGGTTACACTTTAAGATGTGCATATTGCATTTGTGTCTGTTCAATAAGGGTCTTTTTACATGTGCATAAACACAAGATCATAGAATCATAGAGTTGGAAGAGACCACAAGGGCCATCTAGTCCAACCCCCAGCAATGCAGGAACACACAATCAAATCACTCCTGACAGATGGCCACTGAGCCTCTGTTTAAAAGCCTCCAAAGAGGGAGATTCCACCACATTCCGAGGTAGTGCATTCTACTGTCAAACAGCCCTGACTGTCAGGAAGTTTTTCCTGATGTTTAGGTAGAACCTCTTTTCCTTCACCTTGAATCCATTACTCCTGATCCTAGTCTCTGAGGCAGCAGAAAACAAACTTGCTCCTCTTTGACATGGCATCCCTTCAAATATTTAAACATAGCTATCATGGCCCCCCTGGAATCTTGATTTTAAAGAAAGAGAGGGAAGGGGAGGGAAGGGAAGGGAAGGAAATGCAGGTTGCAAACTCGGCAATGGAAAGATGTTTTCAATTATGACTGTTTTGTTTTTTTCAACTGGCTTTTCTTTAGCTTTGTAACCCCTCTTGACTTCCTTTTTTATTTCAAAGCATAGTAACTATTGCACATCTCTTTTGCTGGAGACTGAGCCTGCTTTACTATTTCAAAGAAAAGAAATCTTGAATTTTCAGGTTCCCTTTCCTTCTTGGGACTTGTCATTTGGGTATCTGAAAATTATTTGAGGTACTTCTTTTAAGATCATGTGCCGGATTACAGTACATCTCTCTTCACCTTAATTTATTACATAAACAGCTATACATGGAGAAAGGTAAAGTGCATGTATTACTATAACTTGGACTTCAAAGGCAAACCAGTGGGATTTTTTTTTAACCAAAATTAAGAACAGGAGTGCCCTGTGTAGATGCTTCTATATTTTTCTGTGAACCAGAATGTTTTGAATAAAGGTTTCCAATAGAAGTATTTGAAGTGTTTAGTAAAGGATGTGCATGCTCTCTAAATGCATAGCTATGGAACTTTCTTTATCTTTCTCCATCGTCCAACCACATCTTTGAGTAAAGCTGAAAGATCCTATGTACATGGATCAAATGAAACTGAACTCTAGCAAAACTGTGGGAAGGTGATTCATATCATATGATCTGGATGGGAAGGATAGGGCCACCTGTCACCAATGTCAAGTTGTATGAGTCCTATTGTCCCATTGCATGAGTATAGTATCAGCTTCCCTTTCTGGGCTGACTCAAGATGTTTGCAGTCTGCCTGGGACTTAGGATTCTAACAATGTGCAGATGTGTTTGCTATCAGCAGCAGCAAACTGGAACTCCAGTGCCACCTGAATAAATCCATTTCCTTTCAAATCCTTGATCAGCTGATATTTAAACAAGCTGAACAATTTCAAACGGAGCCAGTATGGTGTAGTGGTTAGGGGGACTCTGATCTGCAGAACCAGGTTTGATTCCCCACTCCTACACATGGAGCCCGCTGGGTGACCTTGGGTCAGTCACAGTTCTCTCAGAACTCTCTCAGCCCCAAATACATCACAAGGTGTCTGTTGGGGGAGAGGAAAGGAAGGAGTTTGTAAGCAGTTCCTTATGGTTGAGAAAAGTGGGGTATAAATCCAAACTCTTCTTCTATCACACAATACACACGTATAAGTACAGTGGTACCTCGGTTTTCGTTGGTAATCCGTTCGGCAGGAGCCGACAAAAACTGAAACCAATGAAAACCGAGGCACCATAGGGCCACCTACCTTGCAGTCCTGGGTCGCCCTCTAGTGATGCGGTTTTGACGGACAACAGGCGACGGAAATCAACTAAAACCGAGGCAATCAGCGAAAACCGAGTCACATTTTTTGCCCAGGCCATCAACGAAAACTGAAACAAATGAAAACCGAGGGCAATGAAAACCAAGGTACCACTGTACTACATGAAGAGACCAAGTTTATTGCATACCTTTTAGTCTGTCTCATTTTTTCCATGCTTCTGTCAAAGAGCATCAGGCAGAGTTCATTGTTCTGCAGTCCTGGCTAAAGGCTCATTAATCAGTACCAGGGTGGGGAAATTGTACCACCTGGCCAACCATTGTTTTTCATGTAGAGAATCAGTGGATTACTTTTTATGCCTCAGATTGGTAGTGTGTCTATCCAGTACTAAAAAGTGGAAGATCTTGTATGAAGAAGAGGTAAGATGTTATCTAGGGTGGTTATAAAGCATGATGTATCTGTATAAATGAAACTGCTCCTCTCAGGTAAGTCACATATCTCATCCTCTTCCAGCATCTGTTTCAAATAATATAGTTGACAAGAGTTCGCTTGAAAAGGAAAGCAGAGGAGAAAGAAGATGTTGATAATGAAGACAAAACCGTACACTTGCCTTTTCATTCTCTGTTGCAAAGATTCCAGCTTCCTCATTACAATAAGTGCTCTAGAACAGAAGAATCCTGTAAGGATGCAAGGTGTAAAGGAGAGACTCGGGCGAGTCATTTTGAAGTGTGCAGAGTCCATGCCTAATTAAGACCCATCCAGACAGTGCTCCTACTAGGGATCTGAATTGCTGATCTGTAGCTATCAGCTGACAGCACTCAGAAGCCAAGCGGCAGTGCTAACAATGAAAGCACTTCACATGGGCAGATTCTGCACAGCACAAATGTAATATCTTTAGAGCATTATAAAGAGCATTTTGTGGAAGAACCTCGCACAGCTCTCTCCCCTAAAACAAGTTCAGCCCATTATATTCCAGGTTTTTCAAAAGTCCCTGCAGTGTTGGCAACACAATCACCATTTCATCTCTACCAGGATGTCCTACTTCTACATTCATGGAGATGAGATTCTGTTTCCCAAAGAATAGTTTAGGGTACAGAACTGCCAAAGTCCTTCACAGATAAGTAGTTCTATGGTTGATAGAAGTCCCTCAAAGATGGCTGATAAGGCCTTCACATGCAGCCAAATGGCCTAGTATTCACTTACTGTCACTTACACTCCCTTACTGGGAGGCCCTTAAGAAATAAATGGGTTTCCTGAAAGATTCTCTCAACAGACAAATTGGCAGTGGTCCTTTGTTTTCCAGAAAATGCATCAGACAAGAACATAATAAAAATGTATACAAAGAAACGTGAAGATTCATTACTTCTTTTCCTTTTAAGTGAATTGAGACGAGAGAGAGAGAGGAAGAGCAAATGCCTCATGTTGCTTATCCCCATTCTATACCGTGGCTTGGAGATAATCAGGAAAAGCAGAGGTCTACAGGAGGCAGAGGGAACTAACTGGTAAAGTTGCTCCTGTTCTGTTAGCAGAAATTGTCTACTGGACTGAACCTCATGGGAAGTTGGGATGGCAATAATATGAAACAGCAGCCCTTCATGCTGAGATAGATGTAGGTAGACACAGGTGATAGACACAGGTCATCTGTGTTCAATGAATTTGCATATGTAAGCATGCCACTCTGACATGTGTGTGTGCAGTGCATGTGATGCCATCTGATGAGATGCATGCTTTTAGATAACCAAAAAGACCCGCAGGACTTGCATACAGTCCCTTCCAATCTGTTATTCTTCAGGCAGGTTTGCATAACAGACGCCTTAACCTTTAGGTCATGTTGTGAATGCCTCATGCTTGTTCTTTTTCTGCTAACCTTTATATTGTCCTGTTTATATGTGGTTTTGCTGGTGGTGCTCTGTAGGTTAGGGATGGATTGCATATTATTGTCCTGAAAATGCATGAACACATGAAGCTGTCTTGTACTGAGTCATAGGTGTTTATATAACTCATGGTTGCATTGCATCATATGGCTATGTAGTGTTAGGGCTGCAAAAATGATAGAGGACTTCCTAGATGACTGCTCAGTGGAACTCGTGGAAATAATCTACAAACTAATTTATGAACAGAAGTGATAATTAGAGAACTCCCCAGCTTTTCCCATCTAGTGTCTTGGACCAGAGCTCCCAATAATTTCTGACTGTACCATTATTTTATGCTACATATAAGTCAACATTAAAAACGTACCACAAGGCTTGCCTGGAACAGAGGGAAATGTTCAGTGACTGCATCTACAATCCCTGGTGACCACATGTATAACCACAAAGGTGGAAGAATAATGGATCATCATGTTCATTACCGAGCCAAAGGAAGAATCTTAAATTTGTCAAATGTAATCTACACAAACTTGCATTCTTGGAGATTCAGCCCCTTGCCAAACCCCTACCACAACCATATGTCCATCTAACTTGTTCCTGTGATAAAGAGTCAACCATTGTTCCACAGTCATAGTTTTTTTCTTCAATCCAGTCCTAAATCACATAGATTACTCTTTGAGGTTTCTATTTCTGGTAGTCAGAGGGAACAATGGGTCTCCATTTCTCAGAAAAAGCTCTTCATGAATTTGAGACTAGCAAGTTTCTTCATCCCTATCTTCCCAACTCTTCTCTTTCCCAAGCGAAACACAACTCTTATGTCACATTTTCTTGGACACTGACAGTTTTTATGGCTTATTGTTACTGTTTATACCTATGCAGTTTTACCATCTTCTGGCAATATTTAAACTCAGAAGTTTTAACCAATAAGCTAAAGATTCAAATCAAGCTAAGTTGAAAGGATTGGTTGGCAATGGCAATTATTTTCTTCCACAACTCTGGAGACCATCCTTAGGCTAAAGGAAAATAAAGAATGGTGACAATTGACCCTAACTCACTGCTAGATTGTGCATTTTTGTGAAAAGAGGACCTGATGGTTACCAATCTTGATCCTCTTTGATCTGAGATTGCAAATGCCTTAACAGACCAGGTGCTCGGGAGCAATAGCCGCAGAAGGCCATTGCTTTCACATCCTAAGAACATAAGAACATAAGAACAAGCCAGCTGGATCAGACCAGAGTCCATCTAGTCCAGCTCTCTGCTACTCGCAGTGGCCCACCAGGTGCCTTTGGGAGTTCACATGTAGGATGTGAAAGCAATGGCCTTCTGTGGCTGTTGCTCCCGAGCACCTGGACTGTTAAGGCATTTGCAATCTCAGATCAAAGAGGATCAAGATTGGTAGCCATAAATCGACTTCTCCTCCATAAATCTGTCCAAGCCCCTTTTAAAGCTATCCAGGTTAGTGGCCATCACCCACCTCCTGTGGCAGCATATTCCAAACACCAATCACACGTTGCGTGAAGAAGTGTTTCCTTTTATTGGTTCTAATTCTTCCCCCAGCATTTTTCAATGAATGCCCCTGGTTCTAGCAAGGTATTGTGAGAAAGAGAGAAAGAATTTCTCTCTGTCCAGCATTTTCTACCCATGCATAATTTTATAGACTTCAATCATTATCCCCCCCTCAGGCGTCTCCTCTCAAACTAAAAGAGTCCCCAAAGCAGGCTGCATTGCCTTTCCTCATAAAGGAAGGGTGCTGCAGTCCCTCAATCATCCTTATTTTGCTTCTCTGCGCTTTTTTCTATCTCTTCAATATCCTTTTTGAGATGTGGCGACCAGGAGCTGAACACAGTTACTCAAAGTGCGGTCGCACCACAGCTTTATATAAGGGGAGCATGACAATGCTTTGCAGTTTATTCTCAAGTTCCTTTCCTAATTATCCCCAGCATAGAGTGTTGCCTTTTTCACAGCTGCCATACATTGAGGGTTGACATTCCCATGGAACTATCAGCTTAAGGCATTAAATCCCTTTCCTGGTCTGTGACTGAGTAGCACTGACCCTGTAAGCGATGTATGTTGAAGTTTGGATTTTTTGCCCTATGTGCATCACTTTTGCATTTTGCTACATTGAACTGCATTTGCCATTTCTTAGCCCACTCACTCAATTTATCAAGGTCCGCTTGGAGCTCCTCATATGATCGCTTTGTGGTTCTCACCACCCTACATAATTTGGTATCATCTGCTAAACTTGGCCACCAGCTACCCACCCTACTTCCAGGTCATTTATGAGATGGAGGTTAAAGAGCACTGAGTTGTCCCAATCACGGATCCTTGGGGGACACCACTCCTACTATCCTCTCCATTGTGAGAATTTCCACATTTACGCCCACTTTCTTTGGCTTCCTGTTTTCTCAACCAGTGAGTTTTAATCCCATAGGAGGGACTTCCCCTCTTTATTCCTTCATTGCTTTGAGTTTTCTCAATATTAGTCTCTGGTGAGGAACTTTGTCAAAAAAAAAGCTTCTTTGGAAATACCGAAGTAGACAATGTCCACTGGTTCCCCATATCCACAATGCCTATTTACATCCTCAAAGAACTCTATTTAAGTTTAGTAAGACAGGATTTGCCTCTGCAAAGAAGCCAATGCTGACTCTTTCTCATGCGGGTTTTGCTTTTTCACCATGTTTATAATTTTATCTTGCTTGTGACAGATTCTACTAATTTACCAGGAACAGATGTCAAAACTGACTGGCCTGTAATTTCCCGGGTCCCCCTAGATCCCTTTCTTAAAAGATTGGTGTGACATTGGCCATCTTCCAGTCTTCAGGGGATGGAGCCTGATTTCAGGGATAAGTTGCATATTAAAAGTGAGAACATCAGCAATTTCATGGCTTGAGCTCTTTAAGAACTCTTGGGTGAATGCAATCTGGGCCAGGGGATTTGAGTAGCATTTGGATTTATCAATGGCTGCCAGAACTTCTTCCTTGTCTACCACTATCTTAGATTTAGTTCCTCGGATTTGCCTCCTAAAGGAAGCTTGGTTCCAGGTTTGCAGGAATTTTCCTCACCTCCTCTTGGGTGAAGACAGATGCAAAGAATTCATTCAGCTTTTCTGCAATCTCCCTGTCATCTTTTAGCACACCCTGTTCCTTTGTCATCCTAGCAGACCTACCGCTTCCCTTGCTGGCTTCCCTGCTTTTGATGTACTTGAAGAACTGTTTGTTGCTGGTTTTGATGTTCACAGCCATGCGTTCCCTCATAATCCTTTTTGCCTCCCTTACCACAGCTAACTTGCTTCTCTTTGCCACTTTCATTTGTGTTTCTCTCTGGTATTCTTTATCCAGTTAAGTTGGACTTCTACATTTTTTCTAAAGACATCTTTTTTTCCCTAATAATTTCCTCAACGTCCCTTGTTAACCATGGTGAAAGCTTTCTTTTTTTGGACCTAGGCGCTGCCTTTCCTAACCTGTGGAACACATTCCAGTTGAGCTTTTAAGTGACTGTGTTTTTTTAAAATAACCTCCAAGCATACTTGGACATTTTTTTGACTCTCTTGATTTTTCCCTTTCCCGGCTTCCTAAGCACTATCCCCTCATCTTTGAGAAATTTCCCTTTCTGAAGGAAGCCGAATGTAACTACATTAGTAGTTGTCACTTGTTCGCATGCAGAGATACTGAATCTGACAGCATTGTGGTCACTGTTCCCTATCGGCTCAACAACACTGACTTCCCGCACCAGGTCCTGGGTCCCACATAGAATTAGATCTAGCATCACCTCTCCCCTGGTTGGTTCTACAACCATCTGCTCTAAGCCACAGTCATTTAGCATATCCAGGAATGTTCTCTCCTTACTATGACCTGAACATGCATTTTTCCAGTTTATATGGGGATAGTTAAAATCGCCCATTACCACGACATTTTTGCTTTTGTTGGCCTCTCTAATTTCTTTATATTGAGCTATATTGAATATTTCTTTATATTTCTCTAATATCATGTCTAATGGTTAATCCAGGGCTGAGTAGCAGGGATCAGCATTTTGCAATCGGCTGAGTCTAGAAGGGATGAAAGCTTTTGTGTCTAATAAAAAACACTATTTGCAACAACGCTCACCTGTTCTCCCATCAATGACAGGATGCAGTACCACAGCTAGGGCTGTAAGTTCCAGGATGGGAAATTTCTGGAGATTTGGGGGCAGAGCCTGGGGAGGGCAGGGTTTGGGGAAGGGAGGGATCTCAGCAGAGCATAACGCTAAACAGTCCACCCTTCAAAGCAGCCATTTTCCCCCAGAGGAATATATCTCTGCCATCTGGAAATCAGTTGTAATTCCAGGAGATCTCTAGCTCCTACTTGGGAGCTGGCAACCCTAGACCACACGCAGTGTTTACTGAATCATCTCGTGAAAAACCCACTCCTTCCATAAATGGCAAAAGAGAAAAGTCCCCAAAGGGAACAAAAACGTCAGGTTACTAGTCTCGGATATCCATTTTTAAGCCCCTTTCCCAATGCTGCTTGCGCTTCTGGAGTGCCTCTTGTTTTTGTGTCTGATCCCCTCTCCTGCATTTTTGCAACATACGTGCCTCAAGTATTCAAATCTGGTTTGCAAAGATAGGTTCATCTGAGGCTGACATCATCGTCAGTGGAATTTCCACTGGCCCAGTGTGGTCTGAGCATAGTAGCAAGGGAAGGCTAATTCTCTGCATTTTTGTACCAAGGGCATTCCGTGAGTACTTTGCTTATATTCCACATAATCCCTTGATTTAACATAATCTATTCTTTTTATTAAAATACTGTTTTCTGTTTTGAAATAAAGCCTCTCGACTTCCTTTCCTTCCATTCTTCAGTTTGGATTACTCCCCAGTCTTCTGTTTCCCACTCCCAATTTTTACTTTGGGCTAATTACACGTCTCCCTGTGTGTATACACACACACACGCTCCCAGATAATTCCAAGTTTACTCTGATACAGATGGTATTCATCCATAGCCAGAAACACTTTCCAAAATGTACCCTAGCTCTATAAACTAGTTCAAAAAACATCTTAATGAAAACAAACACTCAAATGAAATATTACTTGGATCAAAACAAAGATTAACAAGGCTAAAAAAAATCCAAAAAACAAAACCTTGGAGCATTATAACTGGCTCCCTTTCTCTCTCCTAGATTTGGTCGTAACAATTTAATCTAGTTTATAAATGAAGGAAACAAAATAGATTGCATGACTATATTATATGATTTAATGGGGTTTGGTAATATGATATGTAACCATTTGTGTTGCATTAAAAACAGGATTTTGTCTGTCTCCCTTTAACCAAAATGCAACAGGCAGAAATGATTAATATTCTACATTAGCAAAAATACAGTTACCCATGATGGCCAACAGGGGGCACTGGTGAGTTCCTTCCAGCTAACTGATTTTCCTTATGTTGGAATTTTGCCTTTGAATGTAGGCCATGAGGGTTTTTTTTAAACCACATCAGAATTACAAACAGACTTTTTTATTACTTAAACATGTCCATTTGGTCTCTGAAAGAATATCAAAGCTATTTGTTTGTTTGACTTATTTATTTGGCTAATGTATCTGTATTATATGGTGCACTTTTATAGTGTAGCCTTAAGAGCTACTGCACTGACTGAGCCAGTCTTCTGAAGACAGGACTCAATGTGTATTCTGCAAATCTGCAATCATTTACACATGTAGAAATTAGTCCTGAGTATGGAAAAGGCTTCCAAGATGTATTAGAAACAGGACTGGCTTTCCTAAGTACTTTATTACAATCTTCAAACAAAGCTGTCTTATCCTGATGACATATAGTGATTGAAAGTGCAGTCAAGTTGAAGTTGACTTATGGCAACTCTAGAGGATTTTCAAGACAAGACATATTCAGAGGTAGTTCCCCATTGCCTTCTTCTGCATAGGAACCCTGAATTTTCTGAGCGGTCTGCTATCCAAACAGTATTCAGGACCAACCCTGCTTAGCTTCTGTAACTTAACAAGATCAGTTTAGCCTGGATCACCCAGGTCATAATTCTGGATCTGTTTTTCTTGCTTGCTTGCTTGCTTGCTTTCAAGATAAGCTCAGGACTTTAGGAGAACTATGGTGAAAATCTCAAAAACTGAAGATTTTCAGTAATGAGACTATTGCCCAGAACACAGAAGCGTACCAGGGGAAAATGGCACCTGGAGACATCTGTTCTCTGGGCGCCCCACCTCGCTACTTCTGGGGTGGGGCCTACCCCTGGCCCATGACCCAACCCCCGCCCCCTCCCGGTTGCTGGCTCTGAGCTGGCAGTCCCTTCTGCCCTTCCCTCTGGAAGGCTCTGCACTGGGGCCTTTGGGGGAGCTGGCAGCCGGGAGGGGGGCGAGGCTTGGCTTCCTTGGCCCCACTCATGTCAATGATGACTTCCTGCTGCCTTGCTGTCTTCCTGGTCTTGGGGGGGGCAATTTTGCATCCCCCACGTGACCAGATCAGTGGCGCCCGGGGACAGAGGGCGCCCCCTGACCTTAAGCAAATAAGCCCTTGCCAGAACAAGTTACCCACGTCTATGCATTACTTTCCAACACTAAGATATTACGTATTATCTGGATGCAAAATGTTGATGTGCTTTTTTTCACTGCCAAGTTATGAGTAGTTCAGTTGGGACCAGATGTGGAGGAAAGACGCAGACCCACTATATATCTAATAGCTCTGCTGTGAAAGGAGTTTTCTATTGAGGGAGGATGGGAACATGACATTGATAGGTACAGCACAACCAGTGCAAGCAAGGGATCTGTTGAGGGGTCATAATTGCAGTTCATCAACCGGAGCCTGAAACAGCAAATCTGTCCCCTTGTTTTCTCAAGCGCCCCATTTCGGGGTGCACAGAGACTTTAGAGGGAGAGATCCAGACTTCTTGAGTAGGGACATCAGCCACAAT
This sequence comes from Sphaerodactylus townsendi, assembly GCF_021028975.2. NCBI lineage: Eukaryota > Metazoa > Chordata > Lepidosauria > Squamata > Sphaerodactylidae > Sphaerodactylus > Sphaerodactylus townsendi. The sequence goes on along the minus strand of NC_059431.1, from coordinate 27,492,137 downwards.
GTAGGTAAGTACAAAACAGAACAAGATGTCTCTATCCACTTTTCTGCTTGTGCATTTCTACTGTGGGCAGCTAAAGCCAGTTCTTTGGATTGGATTGCTGGAAGAAGCTGCCTCTTCCCCCCCCCCCCCCATTTTGCTTTTGGTGTCCAGGATTCAAACAATAACAGTACTATATCTGAGCCTAAGAAGACTTTACAGTTGTTCTTCTTATTCTTAAGTGATGCCTCATAGTAAACTGTGATTAAAATGGAGTGGAATTTTTCAAGCAATATGGCATGGGGTGAAATTCCCTTATTCAAACAAAAGAAGTCAAGAAGCTCAAGTATCTCTCTCTTTGGATCTCAGTCAATACAGGTTGTGACCCTGTCTGGTCTCTAAAGTGCAAGTACAATTACTCAACTGTTTTAGCACGCATGCGCCTGCAACCAGTGTTAGCCGGTTGGTTCTGTGCTGCACTGCTGAGTGGGTTCAACTACATGCAATTTTTTAAAAGAGGAACTCCCCCATGATTCATAGGGGAAGCCGGAAACCTTTGCCATCGAATGTGGGCTCCTCTGCTCAAGCAAAAAATGATGGCCTCGGCCTGCAACAGATTCAGGGGAAAGGGGAGTGTAAAAATAATTCTACACATTGTGGAATCAATTAAATGCAACACTCATGGAGAGTCGTAAGTGCACAGAGTGGGATTTATAAGGAAGACTGCGTTGATAGTTGGAACCACAGTTTAATCTGAGCTGTTTAAAACCTGGAACACGTCGGCATGGATTTTGTACAAAAGCGTCATCAGCCCTCACTGTCATTTTCAAAGAACCCTCCATTGTTTTGAAACTTCTGCAGGGGAAGTTATTTATTAAATTTATTTTTTGATATAAAACTTAATATTAAAACGAGCCTTCTATTGCCTGTTCCTGCAACATAACGAAGGGCTGGTGCTTGAATAAAATATGTTTGAAATTAGCAGGATTCAGTTTTAAAAATTAATCAAGGAACCTTCAGACTTCAAATGGTGTTGCTAACATGTACTGCCACCAAATGGAAAATGGCAGAATAGCAGCAACTGGCCTGTTCAAGGAAAAGGAATGAGGATTGTGTGTTTTTAATAAATATGACTGAATTTTTCATACGAAGATCTCCAATCTCTTTATGACTTTCTTAAACCGTCTGTAATCCCATGGCAATCCACGTGTTGTAAGTATTTGAGATGTTAATTTGGGGAGAGTTATCAGAGAAGATGAAAACATGTTTATGCTTTCTAGTTACCTTTCCATTTTGTTCAGACAAAAACTGTGTGATTAACAGGATCCCTACCACACAGGGGGAAAAGGTGATAATATATATACTTTGGGACCCTCTTCTTTACCTGCGAAATAGTCCTTATTTTTTTAGTTCAAAGAGGAAAAAGCTTGATTTGCTGCTTTTTCCACCAAGGTAGGATGCCATAGACAGGGAGTGTATCAAGTGTCACACATTCAGATGAGAGCCAGTGTAGTGTTTAAGAGCAGATGGACTCTAATCTGGAGAACTGGGTTTGATTCCCCACTCCTCCACATGACACCCACTGGGTGACCTTGGGCTATTCATAGTTCTCTCAGAACTCCGTCAACCCCGCCTACCTCACAAGGTGTCTGTTAGGAGGAGAGGAAGGGAAGGAGTTTGTAACCATTTTGAGACCCCTAATGGATGAGAAAAGCAAAGTATAAATCCAAACTTTTCTTCTTCATCTTAAGCTTTCCCATATACCTTGTATTTGGTACTCAGGTTTCATTTGGCTGCCAGCTCCAGGTTGGGAAATACCTGGTGATTTAGGTGGTGAAGCCTGAGGAGGGAAGGGGCTTCAATGGGGCATCACAACAACAAAGAACCTTTATTGGCATGACTACATTATATACACAGATCCACTTAACCAAGTAGAGAGAAGCTAAAATAAATGTACAGGTAGAGAGGCCGATGTTCAGGATTTGCTCCTAAAGCGCTGTTTTATATACAAATCCAAAAATTTGGTGACTGCATCGTTTGCATCACTACTGGGGCTGTCCAACAGAAAGGTAATCTTTTGCAAGTTTCAGTTTCAGTTTCAGTAAACCTTTATTACCGCCCAGAGCCCCTTGGGGATGGGGCGGTATAAAAATCTAAATAATAAATAAAAATAAAATAAAATATTAGGCATAAAGCTTTTGCAAGTCAGATGCATACTCTTTTTTTGAGTAGCAGGGGTGACAAGCATTTGACTCTGGGTACTGTGTAAAGTGGACAATAAAGTAAAATATGGTCTATAGAGTCAACACAATTCCCGTTGCATATGCATAGCCTTTGATGGTAAGGGGTTTTAGTGAATCTCCCTGTTGATATGGCTGATGGAAGGGCATATTGCCATAGATCAGGGGTCCCCAAACTAAGGCCCGGGGGCCAAATGTGGCCCCCTGAAGGCATTTATCCGGCCCGCCAGGCATGGCGGCGATGGCTCCATTCATGTGCAGTGGGGGCTTGAGGGAGAGGAGGAACCGGCCCCAACGGCTGTTGATTGCAGTTACATGATGGCACCCCCAAATCTCCATGAATTTTCTGACCCAGAGTTGGAAACCTTACATGTGGCAACGCCTGCTCCGCCCTTCCCTCTTGGCTACTCCATGTGTTGCTCTCAGGCTTTCCGTTCCGCCTCACTCCCATTGGCATCAGCCAGGTTGCCGAATCGCTCGCTGCTAGGGAGGAAGATACCTGATCCTGGGTTAGATGGAATGCTTCATTGGGAAAGTTCTGCTTTTTTTTTTACAGGGGAAGGTATTCCACAGCCTCCCCAACAATATTTGGAGCCCACCCTGTACTTGACATACTTTGGTCACAGTTCTAAAAATAGACCATGACTGAAAGACTGAAAGGTGAAATCAAAGATTTTACAATCATTTGTGCATAGGAATTTGTTCATAGTTTTTTTTAGTCCGGCCCTCCAACAGTCTGAGGGACAGTGAACTGGCCCCCTATTTAAAAAGTTTGGGGACCCCTGCCATAGATCCATCCTAAAAAGCAGTCATTTTTTCCCAGGTGAACTGATCACTGTTGCCTGGAGATCAGTTGCCAGAAGATCAGTTTTAGTAGCAGGAGATCTCCAGCATCTACCTTAGTTTTCTGCAATTGTGCCATATTTGATTCTTCAGTAACCAGCATAATGTCTGTCGTCTTTTTTTCTCCTAAACTGAAAATCTCCAAAGTCGTTCTCCTTTCTTCTAAGGAAGGTCCTCCAATGTCTTGATTATTTTGGTTGTTCTTCCAACACTTTTCCAGTTCAACCTTCAAAAAAAACCCAACAATCCCAGACCTTCCTCCATTAATTGTGACACTGTTGTGCATTCAATTGCATTTTGTAATAGCACAACAATGTTGAGGATGACTCTCTCCATTTTGCATTTTAGCTTCATTTGCAACATAGCCAAATATACATGATGGTGACACTGTTAAAAGAGGATGCATTATTTTTTTTTAAACAAAATGGACAGCTGATGGAAGTAAACTAGTATTCAAAAGATAAGGTTTTGTGAGACCTTTTAAGCACCTTTTCTCCCCTTTCAAAAGTCTCTCCTTCACCCCAAAATGTTCACCAAAGAAAATGTTTGTTCATTCCTGAAGATAATGTCACACATTCTTTGTATGGCTAATATCCTCGTACGGAATAAGTTGCCTGTCGATTGGTCACCATCTGTCTTCGCCACCACAGGTGACAGAAGAGGTAAAATAAGGAAACTATTTAACTTTAAATCAAGACAAAAGAGCACTTTTGGTTTTAAAATTAGAGCTGGAGTTCAGCCAGGAAATACATATGCAGACTAAACATACACCTAAATCTGAGTGGGAGAGAGTGTTTGGAAGCAAAGTTTCATTTAGCTTATTAGTCATGGTCTAACTTCCGACTTTGTGTCCAATTTAAGTAACCATTTGTGTTCAGAAATGGAGCAGGTGGGTGTCAGAATGTCTTTTGGTATGTTGCTGTTATTCAGACCAGCTTACCACTGAGACTAATTCTCAATAACATTTATATTCTTGTCTACAAGAAGTAGGGAATCTCAAGAAGTCTGCTTTCCACTAGGGGATAAGAGGATTCCCTCAGAGCCACTCCATTATTATTCTACAGTTTTCTTATGAATTTTGTTCTATTTGGTTGTCTTCTAACAAGAGAGGAACATTTCTGAAAGTTAACAATGGGATTTCATGCAAGAAAACGTTTATTCCTTTGAAATAATCAAATATATTTTAAATATTAAAGTGATGTCTTTCCTCTAAAGCAGAAAACAAAACAAAAGCTTGTATTGCCTTTTGTAATAACAGAACAAAAAAAATTCTTGGCCAATATCAAATGAAAAAACCACAAAAGACCCTTCAGACTAAATTCTTAACTGCTGGGAATCTTATTTTTGATACACAGAGGGAGTTTTTTGCTTGTAAGTCTCAGAAAAATACAAATGCATTCTTCTGAAAAGGTGCATATAAAAACACCTAAAATATTAAATACCTGGAGATTTAGGTGAGGGTGCCTAAGGAAAGTTTCAGCATACGTATACTGCAAAGTCACAAGGATTTAAACTTCTACCAAGAGAACAGTCCCCGAACAAAATCTAGTTAATCAAACTGTCCTAATTCAATACAATTAACTTGCAAGGTTTTTTCACTGTCTTTTCATGGTTTTCAGCACAGAATTTCCAAAAACAAAAGTACACAAAACACTTTTAAAATCATATTTATAAAACCCGTGACCACTAAATGGAAAGAAGAATTAGTAGCAAAGCTATATAAAATCATAAAGATCAGATCACCCTATTAATAAAAAAACATACTTCATTTCTATTTTATTTCAATTTTTAAAAACAGCTCCATTATTTACATCATAAATTTAGGAAATGTCAATTGGTGCACCTGTGCAGCAACTATGTCCCTCGCACTCACTCTTAACTGTATGGGCATCAATTATTCACGTTTTGTTAACTGACACTGCTACAAAATGCAGCAGTCCATTTGTTATGGGGGGGATAGCCAATGGGATCATGACACTACTATTACAAAGTCCCTTCCCTTCACTGGCAAGAGCCTGGGACCACAAAAGTCTGAGCAAAAGAGGAATATTCTGCTGATAGGTGCATGAGGTGTTTTTAGATGTTTTACAAAGTGTTTTAATGTCAGATTGTTTTATATTGTTGCTACCCTCTTGGGCCCTCATATGCTTGGAAGAAAGGAAGTAGTGCAAATAAATAAATATTTTTGATTTCTGTAGATGGGATGTAATAGCTACAGCTACTGTTCAAGCAGAGTTATAGAAACTGATCCAATGCATATGTGAGAGGCTGTTTCTGCAGCCAAGTTTTTGCTCTGGGAATGTACTTCTTGGCAAAGGCTCCTTGCTCAGTTCTAGTTACCTCCTGAATCGAGGTGTATTCCCACCTGCCACCACGTGCCTGCCTGGTACAATTGGGGGGGGGCACAATTTGGGGGAGGGTGCCCAGTTGCAAATTCAGTACTTGCCCCAGGCACCATTATCTGCTGGTACACATCTGGAAACCAGAGGCAACACATGGAGTTGAAGACTACATCTAGCCAGGTAAGTGAGGGGGAAAGGGTTCCCTTTTAAAAAAAAGCATTACCGTATATACTCGTGTATAAGTCGACCCGTGTATAAGTTGAGGCACCTAATTTTACCACCAAAAACTGAGAAAACTTATTGACTCGTGTATAAGTCTAGAATGGTAACTCCAAAGCAGGCAGGGGCAGGGGCAGGGGCAGGGAAGAGCCAGGGCACCCTCTCCCTACCAGATCGCCCCCCCGCCTCCTGGATCCCCACAGCAGCCCCAGCCCTTGGCTGCTCTGTCGTTTCCTTGCTTGCAAGGATCCCCTGCTTTTGGGATTAAGCAATCTTTGGAGCATTGCCCTTTTAAGAAAGATAGAGACAGGGTGCCTGGAGCACCAGCTTCCCTGAAACCGAGCCTGTAGAGCCTGCGGGGAAAGAAAAAGATGGCTGAGTGAGTGAAGGGGACGACAGGTGGTGGTGGCTTCCAGGGGCTCGCGTATAAGTCGAGGAGGGCTTTTTCAGCACAAAAAATGTGCTGAAAAACTCAACTTATCCGCAAGTATATACGGTATATATAATTTTTTTCAGTTGACGCATGACATTGTTCGTTTGTTATTGTCACATATCTCTTTTGTTTTGAATCGTATCATGCTGATTACAAAAAAAGATCCAAGTAAAACTTATTCATTCATTTAATTTTTATTCATTCATTTTTAACTGATTTATTCATAAAATATACAATGCGGCCCTCATACTGACAATTTTGAGACCTCTAATATAGTGAATGGGACTGTTATTACTATGCTATTTATATATCTAGTGGTATGGAAACATGGCCCAGGCTAGCATGATTTCATCAGATCTCAGAAGCTAAGCAAGGGTTGCTAAGTCCCCCCAGCTACTGGTAGGGGGTGGGAGAATATGATTGCCAGATCCAGGTTGGGAACCTCCTGGAAATTTAAGGATGGAACCTAGGGAGGACAGGAACCTCAGTGGAATACAATGCCATGAACTCCATCCTCTCCAGAGGATCTGACCTCTGTAGTCTGAAAATGAACTGTAATTCCAGGGGATCCTCAGAGGGCTGGCATCCTTAGGGTCAGACCCATCTAATACTTGCATGGAAGACCACCAAGGAATACCTGGGTCGCTATGCAGAGGGCGGCAATAGCAATCCACGTCTGTTAGTCTCTTGTCTTGAAAACTCTACTTGGTTGCCATAATTATTCTAATACAGGACCAGGACTGGGAGTTCCTAAAATTCTTCATTATAAAGGAAGAACCCAGTTTATAATGCTTCCACAATTCACATCATATATGTCATATCCTCCAGGCCAGCCCTTTATAAAGGTAAAGTTTCCCCTTCAGTCATGTTTGACCCTGGGGTACCACTGCAAGCAGTGATTTCATAGGCAAGCTGCTTTTGTGGGGTAGTTTGCCATTGCTTTCCCCAGCTATTCTTTACCCCCTAGCTGTGTGCTGGGTGGTCATTTACCGACCAAGGAATAGATGGCTGAGTTGACCATGAGCCAGGTACCAGGATATCTGACCCACAGGGGGCTCGAACTCCTGACTGTGTGAGTGGCAGTGCAAGCACTTAACCACTATGCCACGCGGCTCCTCAGCTCTTTATAAGCACATATAAAGGGTTGGGTTGTGGATAGTCTCCAGTTATGGGTTTGGGTTAGAAACCAGTGAATAGAAAGGGAGAATAGTAACCACTGCTCCAAAATGTTTGTTGTAAATATTTTTAGTTCTGTCACTTCTATTACTTCCCTCAACCATTACTTCTTCCTCCCTCCTAAATTTGGCTCAAGAGTGGTATCACCTTATCATGGATCATGCAGTGATGCAACCTATCTTATCAAAGTTGATTACGTGATGACATCACTTATGGCAATTGAAAGTCTGAACAAATGAAGGCAGAGCTTCCTGGACTGGTTTTTTTGTGCTGCCATCAACTCAGAAAATCACATCAAAGGGATGATGGAATAGTGCTGAATAGGCGATCAGATTTGGCTATGTGAAGATGACTGAGAGCAAGAAAAAATGAAGGTAATGCAAATCTATAGGTAAGTGGTTTTGAAGGGAGTGCTAAAAATGGTTAAAAAAGTAAAGCAGTTACCAGCACTACTGAAATTATGAGTAGCATTGGCTAAGCTCTATACGAGGCCTAGGCCAACCAAGTGCACCTGCAGTTATGTGACGTAACTCTTTCTTTTGAATGATGTAAAGGGAGTTGACTGACTCAGAATCAACACTGGTTTGTAGACTTATATCTTGGCCCAGAGGTTGAGAATGTGAAGGCAAATAGTCATGTGCTGCCCTTAGATAAACTCACGGAACAAATCAAATGAGAGTGTTGTGTAATATCATTCATTGATCGCAGGTCGCTTAACAGAAAACACTTTGATCTACAAAAACAACACTAGGGCATGCCAGGTCATTGATATGACTGAAAAACTGGATACTAAAAAGCATTTAAGTCGTAGGAACGTCCTCATGTTATTGTCATATACCAGTGATGGCGAACCTATGGCACGGGTGCCAGAGGTGGCACTCAGAGCCCTTTCTGTGGGCACACGTGCACAGAGTTCATTGTGGGGGGGGGGGCAGAAAATCACCCCACCACACATACATCTAGGCTAGTCTGGGCACAATCCTTTACCTGGGAGTAAGCTCAGTTGCTGGCAATGGGGCTTGCTTCTGAGTAAACCCTCCTAGGGTCATGATTCACCCATTCGAAGTGTTGCACGGTTGCTTCACCAAACTTACTCCCGAGTAACGTGCGCCTCGGAGCCAACCATTTTTTTAAAACTAAAACCTCAGTATTCAGGTTAAATTGCCGTGTTGGCACTTTGTGATAAATAAGAGAGTTTTGGGTTGTAATTTGGGCACTCGGTCTCAAAAAGGTTCGCCATCACTGTCATATACTCTACCTTATAATGGAGAGACTTTGTCTCCAATGGAGAAAGGTTGTTTATGCCTTTTTTAATTGGAGGAATAGCCACTTAAGTTGGAGAAAAACTTCTTATTCTGGAGGAGGGCTTCCAACTTCATGCAGCAGAGTAGTAGAATACTGGCAACTGTCTAGTTGCTAGACTTTAGTAGTAGAATACAGGCAACTGTCTAGTTGCTAGACTTTAGTAGTAGAATACAGGTTGCTGGACTTTAGTATATGATAGTACAAATATCTGACTGCGGATTGGTTCCCACAACTTCTGCATACATAAAAACCATACAGGGAATTAGATAAATGAAATAAAAATGATTTAAACACAAATATGACAGCAAAGCATTGTCAGAACACATAAGCAAAGTATATATGATATCTGGGCTCAATATGGTCAGATGGGTAAAATGGAAAAGCTTCAAATAGAGAGACAAGTCCTTCCCCTGAGAAGGCGTAAAACATCTTTTACTTTTTTTTAACCCAAAGACAATGAATCAGAGATGCCAAAGCAGTTTCAAAACACTGATGTAGAAAGCATTTGTTATGCAGTTTAGAATGTTCAAAAACTTTAAAAAAAAAGTTTCAGGGTGCTGTCACAATTTCTGTTGAGAGAACAGGTTGATAAAACATCCCTGATGTAGAGTTTAAGGATTTATAATATACAAGATTTGCATTACTCTCAATAAAGCTATAGTTTGTCAGTTATTCAAACTATTGCTAGCTATCTTTTTGTGTCTTTCACTTTTGTTAATATCTTTTGAGAAATAGCTATTCATAAATTTATATTTTAGGGGTGTTGAATTACAGTTTGTGACTTCTAACTTATGTTCTGTTCCTCTTGCAATCTCTTCCAGTTTGGTAGTTTCCCTAGTTCGTATTTATAGCATCTTGTAGTCTTGTATTGTTTGCAAATGTGCTGATATAATTAGGAAATGCTGTTTCAATAGCGTATTCACACATGTAAACTCTCCACTTCCAGACAATCCTTCCAAAGGCACCTTTCAGGGAGGAAAATGTAGTCCAGTTGCAATTAGTTTTAGCATAACCATTATGTAGTCCCTCCTGAAGACTTTGGGACCTTTCCAAATGGTTGTATTCACATATTCTACTATGATAAATTAGTTGGACCGTTTGTGTATTTTTAAGGGAAGAATTTAATAGCAATGCAATATCTTGAACTGAAAAAATAGATGTGGCTTTCTTCAAAAGTTGGTTTAATATTAACAAGTAGATCCTCCAGCTAAGAGTTGTGGCTACAAAGAGGTACTAATGCACAATACAGACATATGTTAATAAGCCCACTGCAGCCCATGTAAATCAATACATTCACCCATGTGCAATGCGGTGGAGGATCTGAAGAGCAGTTATATTATGACACATGTTAATATTTCACACTTTGAATTAATGCCATTCTGCAGAATAAAGTAAACGATTGTTTATGTTATATTAGCTTACACAGATGGAAACTATTTGGCAGATTGTGAACCAGTTTGTTAAGCTTTTTAGCAGTCTAAATACAGTCTGTTTCTCTTCAAATGGAAAGTGAGATATGCTCTTAAGAACAGTATTTAAGAAATGAGTTATAATCACTTGTTACTGCCACCTTTTTGAAAAGCAGAGATTCAAATTCTATTAACTTTGGTAACCACATCTGTTTAATTTCTCCTTGTTTGCAATTACATACGTGTGTGGTATACCCCAGTAAAACATATTAGAAGACAATTTTAGAATAATATTAAAGGAAAATTTCAGTCTTAGACCACAAGCTTCAGAAAGACTAAAACATGAAACTTCAACTGTCTCTTTAATCTTTAGAGCATGGCCGTTCAGTGTGACCATGTATTTATTTTCAGAATTTGTATCTCCCCAGGTCAGGGGGATGGGTGCCAGCCGAGGTTTCTAGGGCCTCCAGCTCCCAGTGGAACCCTCACAAGCAGTCACCAATCAGAGATCTTGGGGAATGGGATCAGTTGGTATCCATCAGCCAGCTCCAAGATGCTTGGGCCCCAGGCATCTGGTGTCCAGTTATGGGGGTGGCTCCCAGCAACCAACCCAACAGCAACATCTGGGGAAAACAGGAGCAACAGGCCCCACCCAAGCATCCATTGGGGGGTGAACTTTGGGCCCCCTGGCAACGGGGCAATCAGCAGGACAGATGGAGCAGCAGTGGCGTAAGAGGTTAAGAGCTCGTGTATCTAATCTGGAGGAACCAGGTTTGATTCCCAGCTCTGCCGTCTGAGCTGTGGAGGCTTATCTGGGGAATACAGATTAGCCTGTGCACTCCCACACACGCCAGCTGGGTGACCTTGGGCTAGTCACAGCTTTTCGGAGCTCTCTCAGCCCCACCTACCTCACAGGGTGTTTGTTGTGAGGGGGGAAGGGCAAGGAGATTGTAAGCCCCTCTGAGTCTCCTGCAGGAGAGAAAGGGGGGATATAAATCCAAACTCCTCCTCCTCCTCCTCCTCCTCCTCCTCCTCCTCCTCCTCCTCCTCCTCCTCCTCCTCCTCCTCCTCCTCCTCCTCCTCCTCCTCCTTCTTCTTCTTCTTCTTCTTCTTCTTCTTCTTCTTCTTCTTCTTCTTCTTCTTCTTCTTCTTCTTCTTCTTCTTCTTCTTCTTCTTCTTCTTCTTCTTCTTCTGTATGTCTGGGTCAGCCCCTGCCCAGCATGCCAACAGGAAGGGGACAAGCAGCTGGGGTTCCAATCCTCACTCCTCTCCTGGTGGGGCCAACAGGAAGGGGACAAGCAGCTGGGGTTCCAATCCTCACTCCTCTCCTGGTGGGGCCCCTGCAGCTGGAGCCATCTCTGCGCACCATTGGGTAGATTGGCCTATTTCCTCATGCCCCTTCACCATCATGTGGCAGCCCCAGATACCTCCATAGGCAACACTAACAATGTCTTCTTCCAGGGCATTGCTAGGACTCTCATGCAGCTCTCACAGTGCATGGGCCAACTTAGCATGCCCCCCCCAATCCTCGAGCGAAAATCAAGAAGTGGGCTCCACAGCAAGGGGGCAGGATGCCAGCCTGGGTGTGGGAGAGGTTCCTCCAGACAACAGCAAGATCCTCAGACTATCATCAGGCGATGGCGTTGAGGCTCCCACCGAGCTCGTGATCATCGCCAGAAGGACAAGAGGTTGTGCCACTGCTCTTGCCGTCGATCCCCCAGCAGCTCGTTGTCCAGTGAGTCTTCCACAGATGAGGACACTGTCCACACAGGCGCCTCTTATTGGAGAGTGGGGGAGGATGTTCCAGGGTTGCCTCATTGGTTAGCCAGTGAGCCCTGGGCCCAGTCCTCACACACAACTCTGGGGAAAGTAAGGCCAGGGACTCTCTCAGATCCCATCTACCTCACAAACCTAGGGAGTGGGCTTTAGATGGCTATTATGTGGATGTTTGCCAAGCTGGAGTTCTATTGAGAGCTAAATATACATAGCAGGGAAAGTTGTGGTGATTGTATGCCTGTAGAGGATTAGGGCTGACGAATATGTCTAGCCAGAAGTAAGTTCCACTAAATTCACTGGTATTTACTTCTAGGTACATAAGATTGCAACCAAATGCTTCAATCAGATGAATGCTTGTTTTGAAGTAAGGTGTTTGGAAAAAGTGGGAGTTATATTCTTGAATACAAGTATGCATATGGGATAGGTTAGTACGTGCTCTGCAGAAATCAGTACAGTTGCGCTGTTAATGGGGGAATCTATCGTTTCACAACTTCCACATAACTTATGTGAAATGTTGTTTCATAAAGACACGTTCAGAACGTATTTTTGACACGATGCCGCTGTTTTATGTGGAAGTGTCTTTGAGGGGGAAAATGAAGACGGGAAACGGGACATCGACCGAGCAACAGAAAAATATTGCTTGTTTGTTCGTTTCTCTTCTGCTAACAGAGACATGAATTGGTGTTTTGCAATGAGCTTCTAAACATGGTATTCCGAGGTGGGAACAGGAAAACAAACACTAGCAGAGACGTCATTACCTCCTGTGATTTGTTGACATTCTGGGAACTTTTACTCACAACAACACCAGTCTGCATAGGAGTCATTCCAATAGAAGGTTAAAAGCTTTTCATAGTCTCAAGGCCTTGTGGAGAGCCTACTAAGTTGTTAACCTCTGGTGTTACTTGCAATGAAATGACTTGCTTGCCAAGGTCCGTTTAAATTGATCCCAGCACTGATAAGAATTCCCCTAATCACTAGCTCCAGTAAGTGCCTTGTCCTTACCATGTGCCAAACAGACAGAAGTTCAGGTTGTACCAATGCAAGATAAATGGAAAGCATCCTACTTATATTAGACCTAAGAAATGGGCAGCAGAGTAGGAGATTATTGAAATGATAAATATGAAGTATTAACAATCCTCTTGAGATATTGCATTGAAAGTGTTAAAGGGGGCAAATATTCAAATATATCATAGGTACAAGAGTTAATATTCAATATTAGGGAAGTATTTTTAGAAATAATAGAAATCTCAATTGCAAGAACTTTGGTGGCACCTGGTGCCGTGCTTTTCGTGGCTAAATGTTACTGACAAACATTAGGTGGAATCATTATCATTTTACTAGTGGGGACGAACACTGGGATAGCCATGGGAGCAGCTAATGACAGGGTGAAGGGAAAAGCAAAAGTATTCCCTCTCTACTTCTACATGCTAGGAATGGGAGGACTTCTCATTTTCATCCAAAATAAATCAAGGTTTCGCGGCCAGTGTGATATAGTGGTTAAAAGCAGTGGATTCTAATCTGGAGAACCGAGTTTGATTCCCCACTCCTCCACATATGTGGCAAACTCTAATCTGGTGAACCAGGTTTGTTTCCCCACTTCTACACATATCCCTGCTGCTGACCTTGAGCTAGTCACAGTTCTTCAGAACTCTCTCAACTCCAACTATCTCACAAGGAGTTGTGGCGAGAGGAAAGGAAGGAAGGAGTTTGTAAGCTGCCTTGAGACTCCTTACAGGATAGAAAGGCGGGGTGTAAATCCAAATTCCTCCTCATCCTCTTCTTCATATCTCAAACTTAAGGAATGTGATTGGTGCATGAATGCTCTCCTAGGCAGTTCTGATGCTGAAGGGTTTGAGTAAGTGGCTCTGAGGACGTGGCAGAATTCCCGGAGCCTTGGTTCTGCTCGCGCCTGGCTGTGAGCAACCAACCAAAGCAACAGCCAATCAAAAAATTCCCCTGTATGTTAAATGGTCAGTCTGTCCCTGCCTCTCTTTCCTTGAGATATGGTTGTTCCTATAAGAATGTGTAGGCTAATTCTCAAGTAATCTATACCAATCCCTACACCAAACTGAGGACCACTTGTATATTACTTTTATTACAGGAAATAGTGTATTCCCGTTTAATTTCTTCTGTCTCCTGCCCGCCGGCACTGTGGTTTGGATCCAGGCTAAATGTTCCACTCTCAAAAATACTTTGAGCACAATAGACAATTCCTTCACCTCTCACCCACTGATATCCTGGGAATCAGGGGACCCTTTGGAACACCATGTCAAGAACATTGAGGATCGGCATCAGGAAAAGGAAATTGGTGGAAATACCCACATTCTTTCCATTAGCAAAATCTTCTGTCTGGATCTAATCCACACTTACTATGAGTTTGAGGCCATCATATAAGATGTTTGTAACCTCTGTGAGGACTGCCATTGATGCGAATCAATGTGACTGGGAGAAAAACTTGTTTTCATACTATGGCCGAGTCCTATTTATTATTCTCAGATCTGAGTTTAATATTCAACCTTCCTTTAAAATGGTAAACTGATCTCTTGGTGAAAAGAATAGTCTAGATCAGAGCTGTGTTTTGACATTTCACATATAAATGTGAAGGTGATTGTTGTAAAGGTCTGAATTATGCCCCCGCCCCCTCAAATCAACAATTCAGTTGTTCTAGGATTTTCACTGAGGTTGGTGGTAACTTCATCCCTTAATGGGAACAGAGCAAAATATTATTTCTCCAGGTTCCATGAAAAATGCTGGCTGTGTTAGAAACTTCACGAACAAAGTATCACTTTTTGTGGCTTTATTCATGTATGTGATATATATTTCATTCAGGGTACTTAGAAATTTTTTTTACAGCATTATGATTAATTTTCCATGCTGATCTTAATAAGAAAGGGGGAAAACAGAGGTTTTACTGGCCCCAACAGAACTTCAGTCTTTAGTACAATTATTGTAGGTAATAGCTATATCAGTGATTAATCATCATCATCATCATCAACAACAACAACTGGACTCAGGCTGAGTTGGATGCATTGGATAGAAAAACTCGGAAGCTTATGACAAGACACCATGACTTACTCCCACGCAGTGATACTGATAGATTATACCCTCCCAGGAGATCTGGTGGCAGAGGCTTACTGCAAGTACAGCAAACAGTGGAAGAGGAGAAACATGCACTGGCTGATTATGTAAATGAAAGTCAAGAACAGGAATCGATTGCGGTGAAGAACAGACATTTGCTGAAGACCCAGAAAACCAAACAAGAATACAGAAAAAATGTGATTAAAATGAGGACTAAAAGCTGGCACAACAATGCACTGCATAGCCAATTTCTGGAGAAGATCAAGGACAAGGTGGACAATGAAAAGACCTGGCTGTGATTAACAACTGGAACTCGAAAAAAGGAAACTATGGAACAGTAAATATTAAGCGATAAATTTTCCAAGGTGATTCACTATCGCCCTTACTGTTTATCATCATCGTGATCCCACTAACAATAATTTTAAAGAAAACAAAGTTGGAATATCAAATAGCCAGAGAGAAAAAATCTCACATTTGCTGTATATGGATGATTTGAAGCTGTACAGGAAATCAGACAGAGAAATCTAGTCACTGGTGAACACAGTCTGAATATTCAGCACAGACATTTCAATGGAGTTTGGCCTGGAAAAGTGCGCCACTGTGGCAATAAAGAGGGACAAGATCACTGAGAGTGATGAGGCTCGAATTGTAATGAAAGGCCAACAACCAGCTAAAGAAATCAACCAATTATTATTATTATTATTATGTGAAATCAACCAATAATAATAATTGATGAGTGGCTAACAACTGGAAAGACATACTTAAATCAGAAAGATCCAGTCAAAAGAACAACATCTGGAAACTGCAGGCCAATAACATGTTGTGAGCCACCTCGAGCCCTTTGGGGATGAGGCGGCCTATAAATTAAATAAATAAATAAAATAAATGATGCTCAGACTGCTCACCGGCATAACAGCAGATAACATTATGGACTTCTTGGAACCAAATAACATCTGGCCAGTGGAGCAAAAAGGGAACAAAAGAAGGAACAGAGGTACAAAAGATCAACTCCTGATAAGACAATGATAACGGAGAACTGCAAGAATCGAAGAACAAACTTGCATATGGTCTGGATCAATTATAAGAAGGCATTCGAATCACTTCCCCATAGCTGGATCATGAAATGCTTGGAAACAATTGGTGTTAGCAAAAACACTCAAATATTCACTGAGAAAATGAGACAATGAAAAACCGAACTGACAGTCAAAAATGAAAACTATGGAACAGTCAACATCAAGCAAGAAATTTCCCAAGGAGATTCACTATCGCCCTTACTGTTTGTTTGTTTATTATATTTTTAGACCACCCTCCCCAGTAGGCTCAGGGCGGTGTACATCATAATTTAATATATAAAATAAAACATAAAACAGTAATTCAGTCTGTAATTTAAAACAATCCATATGGCGACAGTTCCCTCCCCCCAATCCCATCCACAGCGGACCTGGATGACACGAGGCTCTGATGGCTATCCCGGCTGGCCAACAGCCTGGCGGAACAGGTCCGTTTTACAGGCCCTGCCTGTTTATCATTGTCATGATCCCACGAACAGTAATTTTAAAGAAAAACAAAGTTGGGATATCAAATGGCCAAAGACTTGGAAAAATCTTACATTTGCTGTGTGTGGATGACTGGAACCTCTTTGTTCCTCTCTGTCTGGAAGTTCTTTCTCAAATTTAGATGAAACTTACTTTTCCAAGATGGCAGATACAGTTATATCTATATCAGACACATAAATCCAGTCACTAGTGAACACAGTCCAAATAGTCAGCAAAAACATTTTGATGGAGTTTGGCATGGAAAAGTGCACCACTGTGGCAATAAAGAGGGGCAAGATCATTGAGAGTGATGGCATAGAAATGCCTGATGGCCAACTAATCAAGTGCAACCAAAAGGAAGCCTATAAATATCTGGGCATTTTGCAAGTGGATAGTATCAAGCACGAGCAAGTGAAGACTGTGGTCAGCAGAGAATACACCCAAAGGGTCAGGATAATGTTGAGAACTAAATTAAATGGCAGGATTGCTATTAAGGCCATCAACACCTGGGCCATATCCATCATCAGGTACACTGCAGGAATCATAAACTGGACACAGGCTGATTTGGATGCAATGGATAGAAAAACTCGGACAATGCATTTCGGGAACACTAGGGCAGCACTTGAAACATCTTCAAACTGACAAAATCAACATTTGTCAGATTCAGAAGGCAGCCCTGCTGGGATCTGCACAAATTCTACACCGATGCATTACAACTTCCTAAGCCTCTGGGTAAGGCTCAAATTGTAATGAAGGCCAACAATCAGCTAAAAAACTGGCAACTGTGATATCAAACATAATAATAAGAGTTCGGACTTATACCCTGCTCTTCTCAGCCATGAGGAGTCTCAAAGCGGTTAACAAACTCCTTCTCTTCCTCTCTCCACAACAGACACTTTGTGAGGTAGGTGGGGCTGAGAGAGGTCAGAGAGAACTGTGACTTACCCTTGTCTTTCAGCAGATTTCATGTCAAGAAGTGGGGGAGTAGATGTCCTCTGGAATTTCCAATGGTGAAGAATCCACCACCTCATAAGGGATATAATTCCAGTGTCAAATATTCCTCACTGTCAGGAAGTTCTCTTTCAAATTTAGATGAAACTTACTTTTCCAAGATGGCAGATAACAGTTATTTCTATATTTAAAATTCATGTAGCATGTTCATCTTGGTGTTTTTTGAGGTGAAATTTTTGAGGCTGATAAAGTCAAATACACTATTAGTTGTAGAGACATTTTTTCCCCTGTAGCTGCCAATTTTCAAGATGGTGGATTTTTCCCCCACATCCTTGTTGGATGCTCATATTGTTGCCAAATCATATGTTTTAGAGGTCAATAAAACCACAAATACTATTCCATCTACTGTAAAAAAAACAAAAAGTGTTTTTAAAGATTTGAAATATTTGGGGTAATGATCCCTTAATATTTTGTTCTAAGACAGTGGTGGCGAACCTATGGCACTCCAGATGTTCATGGACTACAATTCCCATCAGCCCCTGCCAGCATGGCCAATTGGCCATGCTGGCAGGGGCTGATGGAAATTGTAGTCCATGAACATCTGGAGTGCCATAGGTTCGCCACCACGGTTCTAAGAGGTACAAATATTCCACATCATGAAAGACTTTGTGTACGCAGGTTAAATAGTTAGGAATCTACACACCATGTTTTGTTCCACTTTCCCCTATATGAGACAGCTTCTGCTACCTCTCTTGGCTGGTTCTGAAAGCTGGACTGATCAACAAAAGACATTGTTTCTTTTGAATAATATTTTGGGTGCATTGTTAGAGCAAATAGCTAGGTTTCTAGCATAATTATAAGTAAACACTCTTAATCAATTTTTTAATGTCTGGTCACTGTAAATTTATTTCTGGGTATTTGTGTGTGGGGGAGTTCATTTTAATGTAGGCCATTAAAGGTTTTTGACTTGAAAATATTTTGTTCTTAAATCTTTCCTGGAATTAATGTAAAACTAAATGGCTGATAACTTCACGGATCACCTTTTCTTCTCTTTCTTAAAAATAGGTACAATATCAGTCTTTTCCCCGTTCCCTGATACCTTCTCTGTCCTCCAAGATTTTTCAAAAGTTAGAGAGAGATGTTTTGAGATGACGTCTGCTAATTCCATCAACACCTTAAGATGCAATTCCTCAGGTGCTCTCGTATAGATTTAAAGCAAGCATGTATTTTCAGACTACAGCCCTACTTATTCTATATCACCATCCCTCTACATGATCATTCTCACACTCGCCTCCCTGTGGTATACTAGTTCCTCTGCAGGAAAAAAAAATAACAAAACAAAGTAAGAATTTAAAAGTCAAGTCATTTCACCATCATTAGTTAAAACCTGTCTATTGTTTTCCCTTAATGAACCTATCATTTCCTTCCTCTTCCTTCTCTGATTTTAAAGCAAATATTTCATTAACACCTTGGCAACGTGCAGCAAAATGGCAATTCTGTTCTCATTCCAATGCCACAAACTTCTTGTTCACTTACTATGAAAAAGGGTACCCATCTTCTGTCAAAGGTTAGAGGTCATTAAATCAAGAGGAAAAACAGGCACGAGTGAAATAGCAAAGACATCAGGTGTTAGGTGAGAGAGCAAATTTAGCAGCCTAATTGCCAAAGCAAGATCTTTTTAACATATTGCTCATGAGGTGTGAATCACAAGCAAGAAAACCTTATCAAAACTGTCTGTAATAAAAAGGCTCCAATATGCTGGTTTTCCCAGCATATCTAATCTGATGCTTTTAGCCTTATAAAGAAGATGACCATTTCAGCTTCAGTCCACAACAGGGCTGAGGAGTGAGACAGCAAACAGTGCTCTTAAAAGTGGATTGTACTGTTTACAAGGTTGCCAGTTCTGGGTAGGAAGTTTTTTGGGAGATTTGGGGTGGAGCTTGGGGACAGTAGGATTTAGAGGAAGGGAAAGGTACGCAAGTAAGGTATAATATAGGGCTGCCAGCTCCGTATTTGGAAATAACTAGAAATGCTGGGGGTGGACCCTGAGGAGGGTGCAGTTTGGGGAGAAGTAGGACTTCAGTGGGCTATAATGTCATAGAGTCCACCTACAAAATTGGCCATTTTCTTCAGGTGAACTGATCTCTGTTGCCGGGAGATCTCCTGTAATCCCACGGTATCTCCATCGATTCCCCGGAGGTTGACCACTCTAGCATGATTTCATAGAGTTCACCCTCCAAAGAAGCCATTTTTTCCAAGGGAAGTGACCTCCATAGCGTAGAGATTAGTTTTAATTCTGGGAGATCCCCAGACTCCCCCCTGGAGTTTGGCAACCATGATTGTTGAACGTGGCATTCAACCAGCCCTCCTTGACAGGTATTTAGGGAAGTCAGCAGGCTTACATGCATGGTTATGTCATCTGGAATTTAGTTTCAATTTGCATTTTAACTGCTAATGATCTGAATGCAAACCTTCTGCTATTTGGATTTACATGAATGTAACCCGACTAAAAACAGCTTACACCCCACAATTCCCCTTCTGGCATGAAAGCCCACAATATTTTAACAAGTTAGCAATAAACTGAGTGGTGGGATTCTAATGAGTTAACTACCGGTTCGCCTCCCCCCCCCGCTGCTCGCCCCCTCATTGCCCACTTACTTGACTGCTGCACCCCCCTTTTGATGTTGGGTTGGGGGGAGGTGAGGAAAGGCGGCAGCTGTGGCTGGTTTGGCCCGCATGCTACTGGGCCAGCTGCCTGGTCACCAAAGGGGCTGGGCTTCTTTCACTGGCTGGATTTGGTTGGCGGCCGATTGGGCTGCGTGCTTGGGCTGGCAGTGCGATCTTCCAGGGTGGCCTTCCCGGGCTAGGTCAGGTCTCCTGGAGATCCCTGTGGGGCTGGCTGCCGATTGGTCCATGTGCCTCCGCGGCCTTGGGGGAGGCCTGCTCACACCTGGCTGCTCCGGGGATCTGAAAGCCCCATCCTTCCCCTAGGAGAGGAAAGGATGGGGCTTTTAGCACCTCAGAGCAACCGGACGATTTTAGCCACCTGTTCTCCTGAACCGGTGCGAACCGGCTGAATCCCACCACTGAATAAACCTTACTTTTATTTTGATTGGTACATCTTTATTTCTATCCCATACAAATTGGCAGGAATCAGGGACACCATTTTTAAAAAACAACTTCCACTTAGGCTGCCAACCTCATTTTGGGGCCTGGAGATCTCCTGGAGTAACAACTAGTCTCTTGATTACAAAGACCAGTTTCCCTGGAGAAAATGGCTGTTCTGGAGAGCAAAATTTCACTGAAATCTCTACTTTACCCAAACCTACCTACGCTCTACCAAACATTATCCAGGAATTTCCCAAACCAGAACTGGCAACCCTTCTCTTTTACCTAACAACGTATGTGTATGCTGAAACTGGCCCATTCTAGGCCATGAAAAGTTGCTAATTTCTACAGAGCAAACTGCTTTGTCTTTACCAGAAGTAATTTGGTTGGATTGCCAAAAGAGCAAGGCCAGATTACGTTTTTCCTTGTCAGTTGACAATTTGATCAGGGATGTCCATTATCTCCTTGCCAACCAAGGGATGGTTTCCCTATCAGCTACAAAAGTGATAGATGTCATGTCAGATACAGAGACTCAAGATCATGCAGCCCTGGGAAGAATGGAAGGAAAAATTATGCATGGTTACAAGGGGCCATGTTATTTACCCGACACATGCTGTCTTGAGCGGTGTTCAATTTGTAACAGCAGTTAATCATCCACGACTCTGACAAAAGGGAGATCACGCTTGACTACAACAAAATTAACCTCTTCTGATTCCCAGTACAGGAGATCAAAACACAAAAGGGTAAAATTCTAATTTCAGGGCTCCCAAAGTTAAATTTAACCTGAGGGAGTTGGATGGTGATCACTCTGGTTTAACAGAGCATAACTGCCCTCAAACAGGCAAACATTCCTGGATTGCGGTGTTTTGTTTTTTAACCAGCTGCATATCAAAATAAGGATCAGTCCTATTTTTTGCCAGGATGGGGTTTTCTTACCATGCAATAGAATCATTTCCCACCCTTCACTTTCTGAGTTGAGAAATTAAAAAATCCCACGTAGTCCAATCTACCGATTTCACATGGAGCTGTCCAGTTATTGCAATACATAGGATTGAAGTTTTTTCAATATTTGTTCACATGTAGATGTTAAAAACATACTTATGGCTTAACCCAGAGGGGGAGGGCCAAATCCGAATTCATTAAATGGATCATACTTCATCCTGACAGCAACTTGTAGGCTGAGAGAGAATGCCTAGGCCGTGATCACTCCATCATGCTTGCTGAGTGAAGAATTGAACCCACATGTTCTGATTCTTCTTCCAGCACCCTAATCATTATGTCTGAAGAGCCAGCCGGCTGCCTCCTAACCACCCTACACAACTAGAACTTGATATCTTTTAAAGTATGTATTTAGCTACTTCCACAAATGTGTTCAGAAAAAGCCCAATTTTCCAGTCAGCAAACTGATAGTAAGAGAGTTTGACAACATTTGCAAGACAGAGGATGGGGAAGCTTCCTTTACCAGCAAACGTTGTCAGATGCCATTAATCCCACCATTCACTTTTAAAAAGTATTTTTTTTTATATTTTCCCCCCGTACAGACACTTTGATGTGCTCAGTCCTTTTCATTCTTTTACTGCAGACCTGAATATCAACAATTTAGAATGTGGACAGCGCATCGGCTGTAAATGTGCATCACAATTGGAGCTTCAACCAGAAATCAATAGTACAGTAAATGTCAAAATGGATAAATAAGCTCCCTAGCACCTGCGTTGTTAAAGCAAGCGATGACGGCCAGCAAAACCAGGGCAAGGGCCAAGCGTATAAAGGGATATATAGGACCGTGTTCTGGCAGCAGCACAAGCTACTTTAATTGAGCATCTCGACAGGACATTAGTCAATAAAATGGACCTGTCCACCTTCCCCCACTTGTAACTTCCTGGTTGTTTTGCTTCCATCATTCATTGCAATGAAAAGACAATAAAATATGTGGCTTATGAATAAACAAGAAAGTGGGGTGATGTGTAGTGTGTAAAAAAACTCACAGAGTCTGCTTATGTCTTTGTGTCTTTTATATTATCAGCAGCAAGAACCAAATTGCAGCCAAGCATCTATAATATAGTACATTTTTATCACAACCTTAGATGAAGGAGTTTTGGGATGACATACATGATTCTTCCCTCTTCCATTTTAACCTTCCAACAATCCTGTGAGGTAGGCCAGCGCTAGGCTGAGAGAAAATGATGGTGAAGTTTGTGGTAAGCAGAGTATCTGGGTCTCTCCAGACACAATCTAAGGCCGTTCTCGCGATTTAAGTTAGAAATTCGCCACGCAGGAGTTCTGTCGGCGTGGGGAGGCTCTTCGCCGCGCATGGCGTCGCGAGCAGGCGAAAGAACGACAGGCGGCAGGCGGCTCGCGCGGAGCCTCGCGCTCCCTCCCGCTTCACTCCGCAGTGTCCTCCTGCATTAAGCCTGCGGAAGCGTGCAGCAGCCCATGCGCTGCCCTCCGACCCTGGAGGTGGGAGGACAGTGTGGCGAACTCTGTTACCAGGCGGCAATTTGTGTACAGTAGCGAGAAACCGGGAACGGAGACAGCGCCGCCCTGGGGGGAGGGAAGGGGAGTCAGGTCGCCGCTGCTGCATTGCAGCAGCGGCGCCTGTGCGAACGGCGGCCTGGGGGCTCCTTTTTTGGCGCCCCCAGGCCGTCATAAATGGGCCATGCAGAAACGGCCTAAAACTCTAACCCCTGCTCCCATTTCGTGTTTTCAAACTTAAGATACAAATATCTGTTTCTTTCTTTGAAACAGGCTTGTTAACCAACAGGCAATCCTGGAGCTCATAAGAGCATAAGGATTTACTTGTGGGATTAAAAAAAAGTATTTTAAAACGGCTTGAACATAAAGTGTTTGGGTGCACTTTCCCTATGAGGACTGGCTAAAAAAAGTGGACGTTTTAGTTCTATTAAAAAATCCTTCAATGGTTAGGGGCAGGATCGAAGTTAACAAAATTACTTCTGGGATAGACAAAGCAGCTATTTTGCTCCCTCTCCCACAATAGTTGAACTTGACCTCCCTCCCTTTCGAACTTGCAGGGCTGTAAATCAAGGACAAACAAAAGAAAGGGCTCCATGTATGTAATTAATGTATGGGATTCACTGCCACAAAAAGAAACAGAGGTGAGGCTGGCTTATGAGAGCTTTAAAAGTAGATTAGACAAAATCCAGTCGGTGAGCCCTAACTGATGCTCCTGTCCATGATGGCCAAGCATATATTTAGAGATAAGGTGCTCTAAATAAGAGGTCTTTTGCCCTTTTTGCCTTACCTGAATAAATTCTATGGGTATCTGATTGGGAAAGCAAAGTGTTGGGGAAGTTGGACTACTGGTTTGATTTGGCAGGCCTCTTCTTATGTTTTTGGTGTAAACAGTACAATATTTCATTCCTGGATAAATCAGGGAGTCCACAAGCAGAACATTTCCACCACCACCACCACCCCTGCAAATGTGTTCATAGTACCTGCTGTTCGTTGAGATACTATGGCTCCTTCCGCACATGCAGAATAATGCCCTTTCAAACAGCTCTCAGTGCTCTTTGAAGCTGTGCGGAATGGCAACATCCACTTGCAAACAGTTGTGGAAGTGGTTTGAAAACGCATTATTTTGCGTGTGCGGAAGGGGCCTCTGTGTAAAAGTAGAGGTGCTGTGTAGCAATCGTGGCTAATAACCACTGACTCTCATACAATTCTGTTTTCTAAATCCCTGCAAGCTGGTGGTCATGTCATGCAGCAGTGAATACGGTCAGTTGGTTGTGCTTTCTGTATTTTCTCTGGGTTGGCCTCATCCTACGGCCTGTTTTCTTTGGAAGGTCCTGATTTCTCATGTTACAAGCAGGAAAAAAAATCTTTGCCTTTCTGCGCTCGCCTTTACTTGTCAATATGTATAAATCAAACTCATATTCTTTAGAAGACAATCTTAAAAACAGTTGCACTGTTCTAAGTCTCTTGAAATCAGCAGTGGCATCCTAAACATGTCCACTCAATGGGGCTTACTCAGAGGTGGGATCCAACCAGTTCTCACCACTTCTCTAGAAGTGGTTACTCATTTTTTCCGAGTGCCGAGAAGGGGTTACTACAGCAACCTCCCTGCCCAATAGGGACTGGAGGTGCGTGTGTGCGGCGGCGCCACTGTTTGAATCCCACCACCATCGGAACCTGTTATTAAAATTTTTGGATCCCACCACTGGGCTTACTCCTAAGGAAGTGTTCTCAAGTTCTTTACATGTATGCAATGTATTATATCCCATCTTATCTCTTTAGCTGAGCACAACAGCAACAGGGTGTGAGAGGCTAATCTTCAACTGAGAATTTTCAGCACACTCACAAAACTACAATCCCAGAAGATGCTACGGCTGTTGCAATCCAATGCTCAGTAAATTCACTCGGAAGCAAGCTTCATCAAATCCAGTGATATTTACTCCTATCTGCCAATGCCATTTTTAAAATCTCACCACTCCTTCAAAAGCTTAGAGCAGTATGCATGAATCTCCTTTCCCTATTTCGTCAACAACCATCCAAGGTAGGTCAGTCTGAGAGAGGTCAGTCTCTCAGGAAGTGAGAAACCATTCACAAGATTGCAGCTATAATAGGCTCTAAAATCAGTCAAGAATAGGTTCTAAAATACATTACAGGAATCCTTACAAAGTAAAAGACGCTCTGCCAGGCAAAGGTCAAAAATCCATACCCAGAAGAGCTGCTTTATTTATGTCAGAGTCTCACAACTTGTAACTAAGAATGCTGCTGTGCTGCTTCTTTTTTTCTAGCAAGTTGTTTTTAAAAAATCCTATCAGGACCCCCCCTCCCCCCAAGATATTTACACATATATTACTGTAACACACACACTATTTTAAGCAGTCAAAAAATCGCAAAGGTAAACTGTTTCAACAGTAAGAAATCTGGTGCAGGTCTGATTTTACACATGAAGTGGAGAAAAAATCGGAGAGATTTGTGGTGCTATTACATATTTACATAATTACAGCATCTATATTATATCCTGTGTACAAAAAAAAAAGGCAGCGAGTATCACTCGACTTCCATGCCTACCCCAAGCTAAAGTCCTGGCCCCTGCCTGGTGGAATGCTCTCCCTCCAGCTGTCCGGACCCCGTGGGACCTTTTCAGAGGATCTAAGAAATATGTGCCCCTTCATCTTGTATGTTGTTGGTTCAAGTTCTTTGAGAGAGTTCAAACTGACAGTCAAATTCTGTAATATAGAGTGCAGTCCAGTTGTTGGGGGAGCGCTGTGGCAGTCGAGGTTGGCATGGTGAAGGCCATGCCGTGCCATCTCCAAAGGGGCTTCAGGTTGTGAGGAAAAGAGGATAAGGTGCCCATAGCCCAAACAGGTGTATGCTGCATGAAAGTGTAGCATGTGTGCTTAAAGGAGGGCTGAGACGCTGGTGGAAGCTGACTAAAGTCAAGACCACCCTCAGAAATGCCCCCAGCCTCCACCCCCCTGCGCTTGTGTCTACTTGGATGCCAGTGTAGTTCTGCAGTGGCACCCCCAGTCTGCTGTGAAGCCATCAGATGTGGCCATTTGTTCCCTCTACTGCCATAGGTACCCCTTAGCCAGTGAAGGGATAAACATGTTGGCAGAGCCTCCACCACTCCCAAAGGCCATTTGTACCCCTCACCCTCAATCTGGATTGGACTGCCCTTCTAACCTTCCTCAGAAAAGTTGCTCAGGAGCCTGAACTGTTCCTGGCTGTTCTGCTGTTGCCCAACTAACAGTTTAATTTATCATTATAACAGGTAGTTGTTGTTGCAAGTTATCTGCTTTTCTTAATTTGTTTTTGTGCCGAGTCCTACCTTGCAAAGTACAACTGAGAGATGTGCAGTTCCCGGCTAATTTAAGATTCCTAGAACATGTCCTGCCTGTTTTCGTATGTCTGTGTAGCCTTTAGCAAAAAGGCCTTGGCTTTCTATTTAGACGTCTAAAGATTAAGCTAATGTAGCTAAAAGCAACAACAAATGTCTCTTTTCACTGTCTCTGTAGTACGGTTCCCATTAGCGAAGCGAGCGTGATTGTGGCAATCTCGACTCCTCACAGAATGGAATCCCCAGAGGCTGTTCAGTACTGCATCAGTACTTTAAAAACAACAGTACCTATCTGGAAAAAGGTACATGTTTTGCAATATCTCTATTTTCTGAAATGGTATCGTAAGTTCCATGTAGGGACAGCTAGTCAGAGGGGACAACAAATTGGCTGTTTGCCAAGGGTGTACTAGCTAATAATGATCCATTAAAAAAACAACAACAGGAAACCTTTTCCACAAGATGAAAAACACACATGCTTTGTTGTCGTTCTCGTAAATGTATTTCCGCATAGTGAGAGGGGTACAGGACAAGGTCATCCGTTTTCAATGAAAAGGCTTCATATAATACTATAAATTTGTATCCGTTTACAAAAAAAGCCCACACGATGTTGCGTTTTCTGGGGGTTTTGAGACTTGGATCCAAAGTGTCCTTTCCATTGGCAGGCATTTCTGATTTGGGGGAGGGTGATTTTGGGGGAAGTTGGGGAGGGTGATTTTCCCTAGTTCTCATTGCGTCCCCCACACTTTGACCCTCTGAGGATTTAAATGGACACAATTTGGGGAGGAACAGGAGGAACAGCAGACTGCTGTGAAAGGAAAGACACCAGAAAAATCACTGTTCATGGAGTGCAGCTCCATTCACCCAGTGTAGGATCCAAGCTATATAAGATCTCAAAAAGAGTTGGCTTAAGAGAAGGGGTAGGGACAAGGAGTTACCGATTGTGTATTACCACCTTTTCTGGCAAGTTTGGGGGTAGATTAAGGATGAGATTATCACTGGGGCCAGTTAGCCGCAGCCATCTCTGCCCCGTCCTTGCCCTGCTTTGGTGCAAAAGTTGTGCAGGAAGTGCTCTTGCTTTCTGCAAGGGAAGCGAGAATCACAGGTGGGGCAAGTCAGTGACCTCCGACTGGAATGAGTCTACACAGGACTGCCTTGTTATTTGGATATTTAATGGCTTTGATACCCTTTGGTTTACGACTGCCACAATATCCAGAATTTTGGATGGATGACTTTTGCTACCTGCCCAAGATTACAGGAATACTCTGGTTTTCAAATTCCTCTCCAACAGTGGAATTGGGCGACTTTTGCAGTTGGCTTGATCGTGTTTATCTGTCGAATGCTTACACAATGTGTGATTTAAGCTACCTAAATATATGCAGGTTAAACACTTGTACTTTGTCTACTTGTGTGAGGTATCAATCCTGGCTGAGTAATAAGGGTTTGGCTCATGGATGAGTGTCCTCCAGACCAAGGGAAGCAGACAGAACCTAGTTGACCTGCTGCTAATAATGGGAGTGGGTCCCTCCCACACCCACTTTTCCATATGATTCCCAAGAGAGTATCCAGAAAAGTCCTGATACAATTTCAGCAGTTTTGCTTTTGGCAAAGATATGCAGTATAACGATCTGGACCTGATATACAACCAATCAGGAAAGAATGGAAACCAATACAATACAATATCAATGATGCAGAGGCATTTGGTTTACTAATAAATATAAAGTTCTTACATATATATAATAGACTCTAAATAAATAATTCAGTGCCTAACCATTATTAGGTGCTTGTTTCTGCATGGCCAAGCTGCGGGGGTCCGCCGGCATAAACGACACCAACGCACCCCCCGGGACCGTTTACACGGACAGTCTCAGTAGGGGTGGGGAAGATGGTGCAGCCTGTGCAGAGGCTGCGCCGTCCCCCGAACACCTTACCGTCCCCTCCGGCCTTCCGGCACGTCGCACAGGCCAGGGGACACGCCCCCCTGCCCTGCACGACAGCTCTGGAGTCGTTGGGGAAGGGGGGCATGTCCCCTGGCCTGTGCGATGCGCTGGAAGACCGGAGGGGACGGTAAGGTGTTCAGGAAAGGGGGGGGGGATGGCGCCTTCTAACTGCTGCCGTTCGCACAGCAGCGGTTGGAAGACGCTGCTTCCGAAAAAGCAGTGTCTTCGTGCCGCTGAGGGGGAGCGAGGGCGGTGCTGCTGCATGCGAACCGCTCCCTAGGGATGGCATTTTTGCCATCCCTAGAACACTGTTTATGGTCTGTGTGGAAAGGGCCTTTGAAAAGTTACTTGACTCAACTGTACTAATAATGTGACATAATATGAAATATACATGTATATATATTCTAAACGTGCAGTTTGCTCTTGGTAAAGATATGCAGTATCCTGTTGTATTTTTATTTATTTTTGTTTCTTTCTTTATTTAAAACATTAGACTTATAACAATTGTTATAAAAATATGTAAAAGAACACAATTTGGATTGCCACCATTTTTTTAAAAAAATTAAACTAGTCAAATGTGCATCTCCCACAAGGTCATATCTTGTATGTCCACCAGATAAGCTTCTTTGGTCAGTAGACATTCAGGAGGGCTGTGTTCTTTATTCCGAGGAAGAAACATATGAGAAAAGATTATCCTTCAGATATCCCATTACCAAGCCATGTAGGGCTTTAAGGGACAAAACCAACACATTGAATTTATTTGTGAATGGATCTGTAGCCAGTCTAAACCAGTCATGTGTGCTGTTAGGTGGCTACAACCAGCAGTCTAGCTGCAGCTTCCAAACGCTCTTCTAGGGTAGCCCCAGAACAGCACATTGCAGTAGTCCAACCTTAGTGTAACTAAGGCATGAATCACTATGGCTAGGTTAGACTAAGCCAAGAATGGGCACAGCTGACATACCAACTAAAGCTACGCAAAAGCAGTCCAAACCACCACAGCCACAATAGCCATATATATCACATTTCTGCACCCAAAACATCCATGCTACCATCTTGTTTTTAACAGAGAGCCCCATTCCTATGACCCAAATATTTACATGAGTTGGAGAAGGAGGGACCATCCTTCTTTGAGTTCAGATGCACACCCAGTGGATTTTCCCCCTTTTGTAATCATCCACTGGCATTTCTCAGAATACGAGTCTGGCCTGAATAGTATTCTTCTGCAAATTTTGACTCCTGCATTCTGTACTCAGTCAATGAATCTGCTGTGGATTCACGCATGAATATTGCAGGATTTTTTATGCATTGCTTTTCTGGTTTTATATTGTAAGCATTTTGCATTCTCAGAGTGTTTGCAATCCTGAGCTATGTCACCCTTTAGTACAAAAGCATTTTTTTAAAAAATCCTCATCCACATTATGAACACTACCAATCCCATATGTGAACATTCACACATATCTTTTTACCACACTATGTGAGCAGTCTTGGGTTTTCCCATGCCTTGGGCTTTCCCATGTACTTATATAGATAATTATACCATGTAAATTGGGCAATTGAAAGTATGACTGGCAGGAATCCCATGATGGCAGTGGCCCACCTATCTAAATTAGAATAGTTGCCAGCTATGCATTTTCTACCTCACACGCTAAAGTTCTTTTCTAGTGATTGCATAAGAAAATAATACATAAAGCCACTAATACCCAAAATGCTCTCTCTCAACAAAATTGAGAAATATTATTGATGCTTTGATTAGAGTGGAATAAATAGGGTAAGGGGAAAAAACGGCAATATAAAAGAAGGCTTAGTGTGAGTTTTCTAACCATTCTGTTAACTCACATTGACAGCTGAACTGTGACACTGAGCATAATGAAGTAGACAAGAATCCAGTGGCAGAGACAAACAAAATATTTGCTGGCATTGGCTTTAATGAGTTAGAAGTCATATCAGTTGTATCGATTGAAGTGAGTTCTGACTCCTGAAAGCTTATCACAGAATAGATTTTTGAGCCTTTAAGGTGACACTCCAGTAGAATTAGCTTATTAAAATGTCGTGGCACCCAGAACTACCTTATGAGTGAATTGAGCACTTGTAGCCTGTTATTTGTTGTTTTTTATCTAGTCCTGATTCATTTGGGCAAAGTTAAACTCTGAGCCACAGCTGAGTGCTTTGTTAACTTTCCCAGTTGCTGTGGGGAGCAGGGGTGGGAATGAATGGATGAGGGAATTCTTGTAGTGTCCCACCTCTTCATATGTTGTGTCTGCCTTTTCCCTTAAAATGTGAGCTGGAGAATCTCCAGTTGCACCAGCCTGTTTCTCAGCTTCAGCCATTCATATCAAACATGTAGACAAAGACATAGGTATTGTAAGTATTATTGAGATACTGTATGGGAAGTGTTTTGGACACATGAAAGCACCATAGAAATGCTAAGCATAGATGAACTTTTAGTGCTTCTTGTGACTTTTTATTATGCAATTAGGTAGGCATGGCATACAGATTTAAACACTTACTGTTGATCTAAAAACCTAACTAAACGGTTTAAGATAGATTTTGTTAGGGTCTGTTACTTCTGTCGACAAACGAGACTCATGAAGGTTTCAAGAGCTTTATTGGAACCGTGTCAGCCCAAAGCTCAGATAGCCGAAACTGAAGTTTGGCTCTCTGACCTCTGGTATATACCTGTAAGTTACAGTTTGGTTCAACTCAGTCTTGGGTTTTCCTATTTCCAATCCCCCCCAACCCTCGCATTCCCATAATATCAGCATCTTAAAGGATGGTGGGAACAGAAGCATTGTTTAAGAGTGGACGTTTAAGCTCTATTAACTAGTTACATGCGAGCAGCGGGAGGCCTCCTTCGCCTTGGGCGATGATAATGGGTGGGCCAGCTGTGACCTTGATGTGGACGTGCAAACTGCCAGGCCGAGAATGGCACAGGCCTGACAGATTTTATTATTAGTATTTATTTGCATTATTAGTGGTGAGCACACAAATTCTGCACCACGTATTGGGTTGGATCTTGCCTATTTTTTCACCCAGTTCTTCTCCTCTTTACATCCCCTGTCTCATGTGGCTTTTGTCCAAGCAGGACCTGTGAGCATCAGCATGAACTTTTGGATGATCAAAGGGTGATTCCCCACTGCAGAGTCGACACGGTTCCTTTAACTGGTACTGACTGAGGGTCGACTCTCGTTACTCCCCACAGCAACTGAGTTCAACTGGAACCGAGCTCAGAGGGCGGGACCATCTTCAATACCTCTTTCACTCCTCATTCCCAATTGGCTCTTGTTTTACAGTGGGAAACGTGAAAATGCATCCTTTAAAAAAAGTTTTTATACGTCGCAGCTACGCAGAATTGGCGCCAAAACATAGATATGTAGATTTAACAACTAAGACCATGGTCGCAGCATCGTAGCTTCGAAAATAGCAGTTAAGATAAAAAAGGCGTGCTTTTCCTGCTGCCCCAAACACAGCTCTTGAAATGGCTGAATGGGAGAGTCGCCACAGATGATTCCCCACTGTCTAGCTTCCAACTGAGTTCGACCTAGGTTTGGGGAAAAAGCTGGACCTCAGAACTGGAATCAGAAATTCCAGTTCTGAGGGGGGCAGAACTGAAACGAACCCAGGTCGAACTCAGCGGCAGTGGGGAGTTGCTGGGATGAACCTAGGTCGAACCTAGGTTGACTCGGCCAGTGGGGAATTGCCCAAAAGAGGACCAACTCCTCTTTTTTTCTTTTTAACCTAAGAAAAAGCTGGTTGGATCCATACCACTACCTTTTTGATAGGTGTGCACCAGCCATTCTCACACATACAATCAAACCTTTATTAGCGTTAAAAAAGAATAAAATAATTTTATCATCATAAAATCAATATCGCACTTATCCTGAAAAACACTTTTTGAAGGAACAATTGCTAAAAATTCTGCTACCTTCATAGTCACCTCAGGATCATTACCAACTAAAATAAATTTACTACTTTGTCCAATCTTGTTGGGGCTTGTGGAAGGGATAAATCAATTGTGCTCTTTCAAAATTTGTGCATTGGAAAATTTGTGTATGCGCTGGGGATCTGGTATCAGTAATCACTGCCAGCGCACCACTACACTTGTTTTTTGGAGCTAGATGGCAAAACTTCTTTGATTAGAGAAAAGAGCTTATGCAAATTTTTGGACAATTGGAAGTGTAAAACAGAAAAAAATAGTTAATGTTTTGTGAATTCCGAATAGAAGATTAAAAAATAGATAACATAGAAAAGCATGAAACATTAATAGTAATTAAGAATTAATTTTAAGAAAGGTAATCAGAACAAGTAATGATTTCTTCAGGGTTAATACAAATGAAATTGGGAGTCCCAGTGTTAAATGTATTTTTTGTGGGGGTTTTTTTTGTAAACTGAAAGTTATAATAATTATAAAAAACTTTAAATAAACTTTTTTGGTGCTATGAGCTTAATGAAACAGCCTTCAAAATCCTCTCAGAGAGAACATTTTGGAAAGGAAAATAGAATCAGAGTTGGAAGAGACCACAAGGGCCATGAAGTCCAACCCCCTGCCATCCAGGAACACACAAAGCACTCCTGACATATGATCATCCAGCCTCTGTTTAAAAACCTCCAAAGAAGGAGAGTCCACTACTCCCCAAGGCAGTGAATTCCACTGTTGAACAGCCCTGACAGAAAGTTCTTCCTAATGTTTAGGTGGAATCTCTTTTCCTGCACCTTGAATCCATTACTTCATGTTCTAGTCTCCGAGGCAGCAGAAAACAAGACCCCACAATGAGATCGCTGTTGTTTTTCTCCCCCTTAATTTTTACCCAGATGCTCCCAACCTGGTTCCCAGGATTTACAGAAATCAGCTTTCTTAAAGTCTAGAATGCGTGTCTGACTAGGCTTGGCATCCCCTTTCCATTGTATAATGAACGGTGTTTCTTGTGGACAGCAGGAAGGGTGGAAGAGAGAATACTAGACTTTTACAGACTTATGCAGACTTTGAGTGAATTCAAGGCTGTATGGGTGAGGTTGGATAAGGGGTAATAAATTTGATACAATGGTGCCATATGAGATATATTTTAATTGTTTATTTAATTTATACCCGGCCTTTCCTCCCAAAGTGGCTTACATCATTCTCTCTTCCACACTGTTTCACAACAACCCTGTGAGATCGGTTAGGCTGAGAGAATGTCTGGTCCAAAGTTACCCAGCAAGCTTTCATGGCAGAGTGGGGGTTCGAACCTGGAAATTCCAAATTCTAGCCCAACACTCTAACCTCTGAAAATCTTTATTGAGCTAGCGATGCACTAATTTAAAGATATGCAGCTTTCACCATACAATTGTCCTACAATGAGTAATAATGCTTGCTTTTCGTGAGCACGAAGTTGCGCAATAAACATGGTAATTGTTACAATCTTCCATACTAGAACACCTCAAGAAAAATATTTTATTATCAAAGAAAAATGATCGTCAACACATCTGCCCTATTCACAGTGACGAGGTGATCTAACTGAATACACGCGATTTATTTTTTTACTTTTCTGTAGTTGAGTATTTTGGATGTCTTACTGAGCTCTATAGAAAGCCTGTCAAGGAACAGTGAAAGTGAAAAAAAAACCAGTTAAAAGTAAATGAGATTAAGTCAATGTAATAATTAAACATGAACCCTTTCCACTCTATGCTCCCAGATTTTGGCTATGCAAGCATTTCTAGGAAGCAATGCAAAATCTGCATCAAAGCAAAATTGCTGATACAACTTCCAGAGGATAGTCAGATCCAGAGCTCTTTGGTCTCAAACTGACGGTGACCTTCACTATGAAAATTTACAAAAACAGATTTTTCTTGCAAAACTTCTGAGGGAATCTGTATTAAATCAGCATTTTGGGCAGGCATTTCATAATTTGGCCAGTAGGTGGCAGTGGAGATATTTTAATAGTAGAGAGATTTTAATGAAAATAGGACCAGGGAATTAAATGATTAAGAAAATAACACTGCCACAACAAAATCAAAGTTAAGTCTCTGTATAAAGCACAAAACAGGCATTTATCATACCTGAAATGAATACTATCTTTCCCTGTGAAGATAAATGTGATCCACTGGAGAGTTATACAAATATTTTCTAGCTTTGTAGAAACTTTATTTGCACCTCCTCATTGCAGCACAGATTTAGCTGTATTCAGATGACAAAAGTTACGAGTTCTGTGTTTAGCTGTATTCAGATGACAAAAGTTGCGAGCTCTGTGTTGGGAAACTCCTGGAGATTTGGGGGTTTGGGGACGTGAGGGACTTCAGGGAAAATAAAACCACACAGGCAACTCTCCAAAGTAGCCATTTCTGCAGAGGGACTGATGTCTGTAGTCTGGAGATCATTTGTAATACTGCAAGATCTCCAGCCTCTGCCTGGAGGTTGACAACCTTACTGTCCAATCATAGTGTATCTGCAACAGGACAGGGCACCTTGGTTGTGTATGGGGGGGGGGGAGTTTTGGCACCTCTTACAAAAAGTATGCAACATGGTTTCAGATTCACTCAAACAGATCCAATCTTTATTTCACACACTCGCTTTAAGTACATTAATTGTTTTGATTGTGGAACAAAGTGCAAAAAATATACATAACAATGGAGTCAAAACTGGTAGCACTCTCATTTGCAGCAGAAAGGGGACATGTTACTAAAGACTACATTGTACTTAAAAAACAGTGGGGAAGAAAATATTAGCCACACAGGGACAGGCACAATTGATTAGGGATATCTCTTGGGTAACCCCTTCTGAGATGAACTTAAACTGCATAAGAGTTTGTCCTTTCTCTTGTGCAATTCCCCTTTCTCGGTCTGCATGAGATACATTCCCAGGGCATTGTGAGCTTCGTGAAAAAGATACAAGCATTTCTGCTTTAAAAAGACTCATACGCACAGCTTATGTATGTAAAAATTGAAGGGTCACTGCAGGAGGACTGAATATCCTTTTTTGTTTTTGTGAAACAACCAGCAAGTCCTTTGGCTGCAGGTTTTCGGTAATTTTTATGCTTATGCCAAGTGAAGTAATGCTCTCCTTTGGAAGAAAGTAATGCTCTCATTTGGAAGAAAATAGTTAGTTTGGCCTCTTAACAACCATCCTGCCAGAGCTTCCAGGCTCTCACAAATGTCCTTTTGCTCTCTACATTGCTTGGGGGAAATCATGTGGTTTCCTGCATAATGGGTAATTTTAAAAAATCTATTTTAAAAGCTGTTTTCAAGTATTGCAATTTCAAATACTGTAGCTGTTCAATCTATTAGTTGGCAAAGTTTTCTTTCAGGGACAATGCAAATATAAAGAAAGTTAGATTTTTGGGATCCTGGGTTCCAAAACCTTTAGATTAAAATTGGTCAGACATGAATTGTCCTTAGAAAAAAAGAAATGGTGGATTTGCCCATGAGAAGACAGGAACTTGAGAACACAAACTACACATCCTTGGGTTCCTTTAACTCCTAGTTAACAGTAAAGTAGTGGTACGTCTGCCTCATCTTTTAGTAATCAGCCACCCTCCACACTGTGCCATGTGGAGAAAACACATGAACATAAGAACAAGCCAGCTGGATCAGACCAGAGTCCATCTAGTCCAGCATTCTGCTACTCGCAGCGGCCCACCAGGTGCCTTTGGGAGCTCACATGCAGGATGTGAAAGCAATGGCCTTCTGCGGCTGTTGCTCCCGATCACCTGGTCTGTTAAGGCATTTGCAATCTCAGATCAAGGAGGATCAAGATTGGTAGCCATAGATCGACTTCTCCTCCATAAATCTGTCCAAGCCCCTTTTAAAGCTATCCAGGTTAGTGGCCAGCATCACCACCTCCTGTGGCAGCATATTCCAAACACCAGTCACGTGTTGCGTGAAGAAGTGTTTCCTTTTATTAGTCCTAATTCTTCCCCCCAGCATTTTCAATGAATGCCCCCTGGTTCTAGTATTGTGAGAAAGAGAGAAAAATTTCTCTCTGTCAACATGCCTCTGAAGATTCCAGCCAGAGATGCAGGTCAAACATTAGGAACACAAAAGACCATGGACACACAGGCCAGAAAACCCACAACAGCCGGCTACCCTGATTCTTTCTTGGCATTTAACATTGCTTCAAATCCCATCTTATTAAGATAGTGCTTTTTGAGAAACTTCTAATTCCTAAATACAATTTTAAATGCCTTTTTAAAATAAAAGTACACAAGCTATGGATGCTACAGAACTACATATTTATATCACGTCTTCAGCAGGACTGTATAGGTCGTACCCATTGAAAAGTGCAATAATAGAAACATCAGTTGAAGAAAATGATCCGTGTGGCATTGTGGCCTAGTGGAATATGTGAAAAGAAACCCACCTGCATTCACATACCAGGGTTGCAAACTGTATAGCTTTTGTCAGGACGGTCTTGACAACAGTCGGACTATCATTAATCACAAACAAATTATGACAACAGGAGTGGATGATACCAATTAAGTTACAGATGCATTTTTGTGAGTCACAACAGGTTATCTATTGATGACAAACCAGGTACGTAGGTTTGCATTACAACTCAGCAACAATAGAACAGTGCGTCAGTTCAGTTATACTTGGACATAGCAAAAGGCTGCTATGCAGATGTATAGCCGGTTGCTTACCCCTCCCCATTCCACCCAGTAGCCAAGGCTACTGCCAAAGAATTATGTTAAGCCTCAGGAACAAGGCCTTGAGCATCCACTGAGCAAGCAACCAGAGCAACATATGTCTCTATACTCTTTTTAATGAAAAGATGACAGTAAATTTGTATATTAATCCACCATTTCCTTGACCTTCATTGTAGTAGAACGCTCTGCAGGGATCCTGATGCTGAACTAAAATAATCTGTTGGAAGATCACTGCGCAGAAAAGCAGTAACATACAGATTAAAAGGATTAAACAGAATAGTTTATTGGAGAACTACATTTAGGATAGGAAAGAGGGGGACAGAGATAGCTTGCTGCTACCTTGCTAACTGGGGAGAAAGGCTGTACTCAACTTCCAAGAAGCAGGATGTTAGACCTAAAAGTAACCGTCTAAGGACAGACAGGAAGTGACACATGAAGGATGGAGGGAGTCTTTAACCTTAAAGCCCTACCTAGATGGCCACGTGCCTGCCCCCTGCTGGGTCTTTTTCTCAGTTCCTTTGCATGATAGACATTGCTCTTCCAACAGTTACAGCCTTCTGAGCTCATTTCAGTCAATGGGCTTAGTATGACACACCTAGATTAAGAATTGCATTGTATGTTGCCTGTCCTTGTACACAGATGCTGCCCAGGTTCATCCAGGTGGAGGATCTTGCTGTGATCCTCTGGAGCAGTGGTTCTCAACCTTCCTAATGCCATGACTCTTTAATACAGTTCCTCACGTTGTCGTGACCCCCAACCCTAACATTTATCAATTTTACAGATGGAGAACACTGATGCAGAGAGTCTTAGGCGACCCCTGTGAAAGGTTCATTTGACCCCCAAAGGGGTCGCGACCCACAGGTTGAGAACCGCTGCTCTGGAGGATCTGGCTGTGACCCATTCAGGGATGACTCAAGTCACATCCACAGCCATTCTAGTAGCTTATGGTTCAAGATGGGCCAGAAAGTACCATCCAGAGGTCTCTAC
The DNA here is from genome assembly GCF_021028975.2 of Sphaerodactylus townsendi. NCBI lineage: Eukaryota > Metazoa > Chordata > Lepidosauria > Squamata > Sphaerodactylidae > Sphaerodactylus > Sphaerodactylus townsendi. The sequence continues at coordinate 27,454,404 of NC_059431.1, read as the reverse complement.
CAGCCCACTAACACACAAAATACATTTTAATGTATAGCATTTCAGGATACAGAAAGTATCAAATCATTGCATATATTAACCTCAACCCCCCCCCCCCCCCCCCAAAAAAAAAAAAAAAACATTTAGGAAATCAGTCCTATAAAATGGAAAAATTCTGAACCAGGCTTAGCCTGAGCAGTCACCTCTAAGAGGAAGAAGAGGAGTTGGAATTTATATTCCACTTTTCTCAATCATAAAAAGTCTCAAAGTGGTTTACAAATTCCTTCCCTTCCTCACCCCACAACAGACAGCATGGGAAGTAGAGAGAGTTCTGAGAGGACTGTGACTAGTCCAAGATCACCCAGCAACCTTCACGTGGAAGACCAAGGAAACAAACCTGGTTCACCAAATTAGAATCCGCTGCTCATGCGAAGGTGTGAAGAATTAAACCCGGTTCTCCAGATTACAGTCCACGGCTATTAACCACTACTACGCCATGCTGGCTCTCAAATAATGACTTCAATGGGTGAAAGCAGAGGTTTGATTAATTTACCCCCAGGACCTTTACTGGACACCCTCAGTCAGCTGCACAACAGCCTGTATTGGCTTTCATAATGGAGTCTGGCCCTTTCTTCTCCCTGCCCATATCCTGTGAGGTGAGGTGGGCTCTCTGCTGAGCGTAACCTGCATGCTGTTTGGCATACAAAATGCCAAGTTGTGACAATCTCTAGGACATATTATGAAAAGATCGCATTAGGTTTTTACATAAAATATGTTGGCTTATAGGACATTACAGCCACAATGCGACCTATTGTTTGGTCAAGCCAACAGTGACATTTTATCACCCCCACTCCAAATATCTGTACTGCTCAACATCTCAAACTGTCTTTTAAGATAGAAAGATTTTCAATAACAGAATACAGTACAGGAAGGTAAAGGAGATGAAGGTGCTGCAGTCTTCCTAGATGGGCACATGTAAACCTTGTTGCGTACCCAAATTATCTGTTTGAAATACACAGTGCATCTTTCCACACAGCACAAGCAATTAGACCACGAATGATACAAATCACCACAGCTTTTGTGACACAGTTCAGGATTTGTGCCTCTGGTCCTGCCAATTTGGAAAGGCTTATAATAAAATTCAAACGGGCTAAGAATTTTTTTTTAAACCCCTGTAAACAAAACCCCAAACTGACCAGCAGCTATTTATAAAAAGGAAACAGTCCTGTGTAAAATATTTTCATCTATAAAAAAGCATAAGACATTTTCATTATTAGAAAAAACAAGAGAGGAGTAATCCTTTACAGTAATGCAAAGGCTGAACTCGTGTCACCAGAAGCATTGTTCATGGCTCAGTAGGTTGGTGTGCATAGCCTTGGTACTGTTAAGTTCATTCCGTCTCCTTAGTGAGTTCAGTAGCTTCATCCACATCTTCCGCATCCTTTGCCATTTTTTCGTATTTTCTTTTGAAAAAGCCAAGCTGTAAAAAGTTTTCAGAAGTGTTCTTAGTGCCATAATGACGTGCTACAAAGGGTTCCTAGATCAAATCCCCAACATCTTCATCTAAATCACAGGTGTCAAACCCGTGGCCCTCCAGATGTTATGGACTACAGTTCCCATCATCCCCTGCCAGCATAATGCTGGCAGGGGATGATGGGAACTGTACTCTATAACATGGGCACATGTAAACCTTGATGCGTATCCAAATGATCTGTTTGAAATACACAGTGCATCTGGCATAATGTTGGCAGGGGGTGATGGGAACTATAGTCCATAACATCTGGAGGGCCGTGAGTTTGACACCTATGACTGCCCAGAGCCCCTTGGCGATGGGGCGGTCTACAAATCTAAACAATAAATAAATAAATGGTCTCAGGAAAGGCCTTACTGTCCTAGAGATTCTGCTCGGCCATTGTCCATCGGAGGAGACAATAGACAGGGCCAAAGTACTTATTCAAGTATAAAGTGATGGTGGAAAGTGCCGTCAAGTCACAGTTGACTTATGGCAACCCTGTAGAGGATTCAAGGCAAGAAATGTTGGGACCTGTTGCCTGCCTCTGAGAGGGCTGAGAGAGTTCTGGTTTGTTCAAGGTCACCCAGCAGGCTTCATGTGGAGGAGCAGCAAGTCAAACCCAGTTCTCCAGATTAAAGTCCGTTGCTCTTAACTGCTATACTACACTGGCCACCCAAGTTTAAGGCAGCTTCATTTTTCATAATATCAGGCTTTGAATTTGAAGAATATCCTTGCATCCTTCCCACCCAGGATGAATGTTCTTATATATCAGGGGTGGCCAACTTATGGCACTCCAGATGTTCATGGACTGCAATTCCCATCAGCCCCTGACAGCATGGTCAATTGGCCATGCTGTCAGGGGCTGATGGGAATTGTAGTCCATGAACATCTGGAGTGCCATAGGTTGGCCATCCCTGTTATATAATGTTAACTATTTATGTTTTAGGATGTTTTACTTTTTACTTTCTTTGTGTAAATCACTTGGAGAACATTTGGAGGGAACACAACCCAGTCAGAAATTTCCTGCTTTATGTCTTAAATACATTGATCTGGAGGATAACAATTGAATTACTACTGAGCATTAATCCCAAAACCGACGTCAATGTGGCAATGACTGCGTGTATAACATGAACAGCATGTCTCCATTATTAGTCAGAACCAAAAAAATAAAAGGTCCAACTGATTCGTTACAAGTGCTATTGATACACTGGTGAAAACTAAACATCAGGTTTATGTCCCAGATGACTTTCTTGTACTTCGTGATGTCTCATAGCTACAATAGGAGCAATAATAGCCCAGACTAGCCTGATTTCATCAGAGCTCAGAAGCTAAGCAGGGTTGGTACTTGGGTGGGAGACCATCAAGGAGGGTAGGGTTGCTGGGCAGAGGAAAGCAATGGCAAACCAGCTCAGCTCGTCAGATGCCTTGAAAACTTCATAAAGTGCCCACTTCATGGGGTTGCCATGGGTCAGTTACAATTCCACTGCACACTTTATCTGCACGTGGCTACTGAAAAGTCCTTCCAGAGGGACAGAATCAGTGAGGGAAACATTAGGAGAAACACCTTTGTTGAGTATTTGTTTCCCCCTCCTACTGAAGGTAAAAAGGTTAGAAGCTGCCAAAGGGCAAAATCTGATTGATTGGTTCTCAGCCTGGTTTGCAATCCTGTGCCTGTGTGTGAGCCAGTCACTGAGTCCAGAACTGGTCTGCAGTTTTATTTGTTGAAGAAATAGAAAGGTTTGAGTTTATACTCCACCTTTCTCACCTCTAAAGAGACCCAAAGGGGCCTACAAGTGCCTTTCCCCTTCATCTCTCCACAACAGACCCCTTGTGAGGTAGACGTGGCTGAGAGAGTTCTGAACGAACTGTGACCAGCCCAAGGTCACCAGCAGGAATGTAGGCATGGGTCAACAAATCTGGTTCACTAGATAAGAGTCCACCACTCATGTGGAGGGGTGGGGAATCAAACCCGGTTCTCCAGATTGGAGTCCACTGATCTTAATCGCGACACCACGTTGGCTCTCACATTGGATTGTTTATTAATCCACTTGAGGAGGTAAGTGGGGTACAAATCTTTAAATAAATAAGTAAATAGGAGCAGCAGTGGCATAGTGGCTAAGGAACAGGTGTACTCTAATCTGGAGGAACTGTGTTTGATTCCCCGTTCTGCCGCTTGAGCTGTGGAGGCTTATCTGGGGAATTCAGATTAGACTGTGCACTCCCAACACATGCCAGCTGCGTGATCTTGGGCTAGCCAAGCTAAAGTCCAAATATTTACTTACTTTCCATAAAGCAGCAACCAGTGCTATCAACAAAAGGAGACCTGCCAAGATGCTTCCTATCACAACACCAATTGGGACTTCTGCTTTTGCATCAGGCTTTATTATTGTCACTGGAATCTGAAAGAAACAACATCATTTGTTACAAAACAGAAAGTGATGTTTATTATATGACCTCACTTGGAATACTGTGTCCAGTTCTGGGCACCACAATTCAAGAAGAATATTGACAAGCTGGTGCGTGTCCAGAGGAAGGCAACCAAAATGGTAAAAGGTCTGGAATCCATGCCCTACGAGGACAGACTTAAGGGTCTCGGTATGTTTACTCTGGAGAAGAGAAGGTTAAGGGGTCACAGGAAAGCCATGTTTAAATATTTGAAGGGGTATCATGTTGAAGAGGGAGCAAGTTTGTTTTCGGCTGCCCCAGAGACTAGGACAAGGAGTACTAGATTCAAAGTACAAGAAAATAGATTCCACCTAAACATTAGGAAGAACTTCCTGTTCAACAGGAACACACTGCCTTGGAGGGTGGCGGAGTCTTCTTCTTGGAAAATTTTAAGCAGAGGCTGGATCGCCATCTGTTGAGAGAGCTTTGTGTGTTCCTGAATGGCAGGGGTTGGACTGGATGGCCTTTGTGGTCTCTTCCAACTCTATGATTCTATTAAAGCAGTATTTGCTATCTACATGCAAACCATGTGCGTTGGGAGAAAGCTACGTGATGATTAACACAGTCCTATGGTGCCTAAGGCTAATTCTTTGCCTTGGATCCAGAAAGCCTGGAACGAATGGATAAGATCAAGACAGCGCCTTCGGTAGACAAAAGGCATTTCCATTTGTATCAGGAAGGCTTCTGAATCCCATACTACACTGAAGAATTCACTGACCCATAATAGTAGCTCTTCCGGGAATGCAGAGGGAAGGAAGCTGCAATAAAAGAATCAAATTCTGCAAACAGGACTCTGCTCACGATTCTTGGGAACAAGTAGCTTTTTAATGTCCTTTATTTGAAGATTGCAGAATTTGGAAGGACTCTTACAACTAACTTACTCTGTAGTTGAGTTCTTACACATAGCTATGGTGCCCATAGGCTGGAAAATCTGAAGTGGGTGCTGAAATGAAAGAACTGCCCCTTTCTGTTCTCTCCCAAATAGTAAAAAATTCACTGAGGCACTGGCCAATTTTTCATGAATCTGATTAGAAATACAGATGTGCCTGCTGGCTTTCGAAGATATTTAGACCTTTTCAAAATATATCAAAGCCCTAAATGAGCAATGAACATTTGGAAGAACATTTTCTTTTCAAGTGCAAGATGTGTAAAGAGTTGCAATGAAACTGATGTAATTTAAATTCATGACTTGTGGGAGCTCCACCCTGAAACCACTCAGATATTTGAGACTTTATTCCTGGAATTCATTTTTATTGTTCTGGTTGGAGTGTGGATATATCTATACATTTCAACATGGCTGACATCCACATACTTTGTAACGGAACCACTGTGGTAATGATTTTAGCAGGTGGATCAGTTTCCAAATGACAGCTTTCTCTGACAAGGTAGGAGAAAATTTATATCCAAATTTCCTTTACTTAGTGACTACATTTTTAAAGTCTAATCATGGAGCAATTACATTGAACAAAATTAGCTTAAATTACATAACTTGATAGTACAGTTTGTTTCTGCATATGGAAGAAAAAATGGCCACAATCATAGACACGTTATGTATTTCCCTTCCTAGTCTGTATAGTAGAAGACCTCAGAGATCAACAGGTAAGAACATTGCTAGCTGGTCTTTCCTTTGACCTAGTCATAGTGGAATAGCTGCTGCAGAAGAGCTCCTTATCATAAAATTTGCTTACTCTCTTTTCCTAAGTTCATTATGCAGACTATATCAGGGAGGATTGTATTTTTTTTTAAAAAATACTGTGGCCAGCTGCAGTTTGCAAAGTATTTATTGTGCTGCTGGTCGCAGCTACTGAAAAGCGCCATCCCTCCCCCCTGTGACCGGTCGACCTACCGTCTCTGCGGCCGTCCGGTGCGTCGCCGAGGCCTGGGGACATGCCCCCCCTGCTCTGCGACGCTGGAGCGGTCGCACAGGGCAGGGGGCGTGTCCCCTGGCCTCGGCGATGCACCGGACAGCCGCAGAGACAGTAGGTCAACCGGGCACGGCGCAGCAATTAGTAAACTGAAAGATGGGGTGTAAATATTTTTGGCACATAGCAATGAAACATTAAAACTGCAGGTAGCTGTGTTGATGGCATCAGAAGCTACAGCAGTAAAGCACAGGGCTCTTGGTAGGACCCCAAAGTAGTCACCAAATTTTCAAAAGATTTGCACACTTTAAAGTTTACTCACTGCCTCCTGGCTTCTAGTTGTTCCTAAGTAAGAGCAAATGCTGCTGTTGCGACAGAAAGATCCCTTCGGGGATTGGGCGGTATATAAGATTTTTTTTTATTTTTTTAAAATAAACTTTATTGAAAATTTAAAAGAAGTTACAAAATTAAAAAGTATATAAGATTGATAAATAAATAAATAAATAAAAGCTAGGCCCACTTTGATAGAATGACGTGTAAGCATTATGGAAGTGATACCTATTCCCAGCTCTGAGATGTGATGAATCGTTATGTTCAGGGCAGTACACTTTTGCATTTAAGATCTTGGGGATTATCAACACTGACACTGAAGAAACTGACACTGTTAAAGATTTTCTATTCCTTATCTCAATCATCAACCAAGAGAGACTACAACCAAGAAATCAGAAAAAGACTGAGAGTGTTGGAGCTCCCATACTTTTTCCACCACAGGAAGAAAAGTAGCTGCAGAGAAAAGTTTGACATGGAACGATGCGTCTTGGGTGAAATAGTTCCTTCCCTTGGATTTTCACAATTGCAATCAAATTCACATTTATCTATGACTTCACAACAGTTAAAAAACTGTAAAACCACAGATGTATCCTCACATCTCTTGTATCTACTTGGTGCAAAATGACAATCATTGCAGTATTAGATGCTGATGATTGGTGCAGACCTCTAAAACTTTCATGACCAATCCAAAATGCTATGATTGTAATCAGGGCTGGTGTCAGCATAGCCTGAAGTGGGTAAGGTGCATGGGTGCTGAAGATCCATGGGTGCTGCCTTCCTACTTACACATCCTCTGATACCTGGACTCATTCCCTGCTTATGAGTGCTTTGTTACTTGTGCTCCCAACTTTGCATGCTGCTCAACATTGCTGGAGAAGGACTTGTGAGAGTTGCACAAAGCACCAGCATTCCTGTGGCACTGGCATTCCTGGCTGCACCCAACACCATCCAGGAAAGGACGTGCAGACAATGGTGGGCAGCTATTACTGCAGGTGATAGGAGAGCTTGCACATGGGCAGGAGAATGCTGTGCAAGTGAGAGGGGACGCTGGGGTGGATGGGCAAGAAAAGGGCCCGGTGGTAGGCATAGGGAGTCTCTGGGCATTCTCTGCCCCAGGGCCCCCAAACCTGGAATGGGCCTTAGTTGTAATTATGCAAACTTGTGTGAAGTTTCCTTATTCTGAGTCAGGTCCAGCTAGTCCAGCACTGTCTTCTCTAACAGTGTCAGGCAAAGACTGACTCTCCAAAGTCTCAGGCAAAGACTAAACTTAGAATTTTCAATTATTTATTTCTGCATTTCCACACTGCAAGTGGAATCCTATATTTGAAGACCAAAACTCTCAACAATGGTAAGATTGTTTTTCTGAAAAAAAATCATGCCAAGATAAACTTACAAACTAAAAAAAATATAAACCTATCCAACTCCAATTGTCTTTAGTCAACAGTGAAAGTTTTCCTGAAAATCCCTGGCTGTTTCCACACAGGCAAGCAAGCGTGGGTGCACTGACATAATTGTAGTTGGTGCACCCCCTGGGGCCGTTCGCATGCCATTTTGCAAATGGCCCCGGTGCCCCAGCAGCCTGCGGGGCTGCCTTCACATGGGGCACGCCGCTTTCCCCCCCCCCTCTTACCTCCTCTCGGCTGCCGTTGCTGTAGAGAGGCCAGGAAACACGCCCCTGTAGCCATGGTGATGCCTGTAGGGATGGAGGCCAGGAGGTGTGTCCCCTGGCTTCTCTACAGGGATGGCAGCCGAGAGGATGTAAGAGGGGGAAAAAAGTAGTGTGGGGAAAACTCCGCCTTCCACCCGCTGCTGTTTGCATGGCAGCAGGTGGAAGACGCTGCTTTTTAAAAAACTCGCTCACTGAGTGAGTTTTGAAAACAGCGTTTTCGCACCGCTTGAGGGGGGCGAGCACAGTGCTGCTGCAATGTAGCAGCACCAGCTGTGTGAACAGCGCCCCAGGGATGGTGTTTTTACTGTCCCTAGGGTGCTGTTTTCTGCCCGTGCAGAAACAGCCCATGTTTTAACCAGACACAGAAGTGGCAACTGAGAGTGTTTCCAGTGGAAGTGTGTTCCAAAGCCTGGACAGTATTACAGAGAAAGTGTGACTTCATGTCCACAAGATCTGACCCAGTACGGAAGGTTCTATGGAAGGGGATGTCTCATATTTTTCCAGGCATTAACCTACTACTTCTATCCAGAGGTAGACTTTGTTTAGGGTAAAGTCAATACTGTGGGAACTGAACTCGCATATCCGTTTTTTTCAAGCAGCCTTCTTTTTCACAGGACACTTAATGTGTACAGCCACCTTCCTTAGCTAAGGTTTGGAAGTTTCTGATTTCTTATACTTCTTTTTTTGGGTAAATATTAATGCTTACTGGAGCCACTTGGTACAAAGCTGGTTAAATAAAAGTATTCTGGGGAGTTTTACATTTCCTTCCAACCAAATTTTGGCATGTGAAATTAGCTGAAATGTTCATGGTAATCCTTGGCAGGTCAATCTGTTCACTTTCCAATAATTTAAAAACCCAAATGATAAATTTTATACATGCAACTAACAGCAATTTAACATTTTTATAAGGAGAAGATATAGTGTTGTGGCATGCCATGTGGTTTTTTTAACAGCGATAAAAACTATGAAATAGCATAGTAAGATTGGAGACATAAAACAGTCCTACTCACAGATAAATTATTCTCTTCATCCACAAATATATCTGAGTCATATGTATCAATCTGTGCACTTGGAGATAATTGTAACATCTGGAAATTTGACTATAATAGAAAAAATGGCAATCTACAATCAGAAACCATCTTTAATTAGTTACATGCATATCTCTCCCATCCTTCTATTCCACTGGATTTCAAATAGTTGCCTGTCTTTATTGTTCCGTTATAAAATCCATAACATATAATACATACAACCAACAATACAACTGACAACTAGCCAAAAACCCAGTTAAATGCTAAGAATGCCAACATTTCAAACATTAATAAAAACTATTACTAGAGCCAATAAAACTACAATTCACCAACTGCATGAGCAATGGTTATAAAATAAGGATATACAACAAAACCCAGAAAAATAAAAATGTGGGACCCAGTGGATTTTGTTTAGGAGAACATCTATTAATTAAGCACAGTCACAATTATTCTGGATATAGACAACTAGAGCCAACTCTAGTTCTAAAATAGAGAACTGACTTGCTAACTGGTAGCAATTAAGACATTATACAAAAATAATGTCTATTTTTTAAATGAAGACACCACAGTGCTATATTGGTTCACCTTAGGAGCCAGTTTTAATGCTAATATAGTACCCTGCAGGGATTAACTGGTAATTAAAGTGCTCCCTTCTACCTGTTCTGGAACTACCAAAGCTGATTACAGAAAGTGGTTGAAAGGGAGGTCTATGACAATGGTTCTCAACCTTCCTAATACCACGACCCTTTAATACAGTTCCTCACGTTGTGGTGAACCCCAACCATAAAATTGGTATATATAAAATATAAAAAGACCGTTTTCTGATGGTCTTAGGCGACCCCTGTGAAAGGGTCGTTCAGCCCCCAAAGGGGTCGTGACCCCCAGAACCACTGGTCTATGAGGAACCTCTGGAGATCTGATGGGTATGGGCTTGAGCTCCCTGACAGAGGAATATGATGTACAGTGATGGATGGAATAAAAGTATAGTAACAACCAGTCCAAAGACAGCATTGTGTGGCCTTTGTTCATTTTATGCGAAGTGTGTTGCACACTTCTGTCTTTAGCAGTTCAATAGGTTGGTTACAATTTTACACAGTTCATAAGTTGAATTACTTCTAAGTCAGCATGTGTGACAATAGTTTCAATCCAGCATTTATGCCAGAAGGCATGATGAAGAAATTTCTTTGCTGTTTTATTTCAAAAATATTAAATATTCAGGAATTGGTCACTCATTAAAACATGGATGTTACTCACAGCTGCAAACGTCCCATTCCAGATTCTGGTAGAAATATTAACATAATACTCAGCTTTCAGTGCAAGGTCCTTTAACTTGCATGAAATTGTTTCGCACATGATATTCTTGCAGTTCTTTCAGAAAATGAGATAAGATAATAATTTAGAACAGAAACACATCTTCTCATTACTTGAAGAATGTTCAGTATGGTAATTAACATTAGGGCATTCATAGTTTCTAGCTAAAACTTACTGCACAATTCCAGCTAGGCCTGCTCATCATCAGAACAGCCCTACTAAATTAGATGATTGATCTAGTTTACAGCATTCTGTTTCACACAGATGAACCAGAAGACCCACATCAGGGATACTTCGTTATAGTTCTGCCTTGCGTCTAAAGGAGTATGCTGTAGGGCACAGAAATTTATACTGGAATAACATTTTGTTATGCTTTTAAGGCCACAAGTATCGTGTTTAATTTTGCTGCAACAGACCAAACCCTTTGAAATTCCCAGCAACTGTCATTTAGATGTATGCTACCTCTGAACATGAGAGTCTTATATAGTAAGAATGTACATTTGGATATATCCAGTTCAAATATATATCAGAAAAAAACCCATGTAAAACACACACACAGGAAAAATGTGCACAGGAAACGCCACACTGATGTGAATGCTCACAAGAAAAGTGTGTACACAGAAAAATCTCCACATGAAGAATTGCCACTATGGAGAGTTGTCCACATGGAAAAACACCGATATATTTAATTGATATTTGAATGTGATTAAATAATATTTAAATATTCATACATATTTGGGTTCAGGAGGTGCTGGTAATGGCTGAGGTAGTGCGATTGATGTAGTTACCTGACAGAAAAAAGTGATGCCTGTTTGCTTGATTGGGCTAATGTTTTCTTGATGGCCCTCTACTGATGTGAGGAGAAATCACCCTGGATATTTATTATATCAGGATTTAGATAATATGTTTAAAATCAAAGCAAAAACTAAAGCTCCATCAGGTCCTGATCCCCAAAATTCAGGAGTTGGAATTCTCATTTAGCCAGGATGATGGGCCTCTAACTTGACACAGATGACAGGCCGAAGTGGATCTCCTCTTAGAGAGAATTCAGAATCTCCAGTTGGTGCAGAACACAGCAGCCCAGTTTCTATTGGCCACCAGGTGGAACATGAATGTCACACTCATTCTGCAGACACTCCTTGGTTTACCGATCAGTCACCGAGTTCAATTCAAGGTTTTGATTATCACCTACAAAAACTTTAATGGCCTTGGACCCCCTTACATGTAGAACCACTTCTTCTGCTGCGCTCCAATGTGACATTTTCACTAAGCCAAGCAAAGCCATCTGAAAGGGCCATCTTGCAAAAAGGTAAGATCAACAGTGGCCCATTCATATGCATTCTCAGTAGTGACTCCCACCTTCTGGCACAGCTTGCCTGAGGAAGTCTACCATTTTTCAGAATTGTGTAATTACTAGTCCTACTGCACTGGTTGTCTGGGTGCACTGTTTATGTCCTGAAATCTGCCTCGAGTCTCAGCTGGAAATGAAGACTACAGAGTAAGTAAATGAATCATGCAAAATGACCCAATTTTCCTAGTGAATATTCATCAGTGAATTCCAGCCCTTAAGAGACAGGAGCCCAACAGCAATCAGATCTGCTTGCTAATTTGAAAAAAAAAAAAAAGGGGGGGGGGTATTTGCATGCCTCATGCTATACAATACATGGCACATTCAGGCAGATCACACTATAGTTAATAATTCACTGAGTTACAAAGCAGGAGCTAAACAAATAGATTCCGAAGTTGTAAACTAAACCCACCAGCTCTTTCATGGCTTTGAAGTTTTCTTTCTGGAATGACACATCATAGGGTCGCTCGCCTATTCTAAATGGATTTATCTGTGCATCACAGGTGATGCCGCTGCCCTAGAAAGATTATGCAAAATAAATATAAAGGAGCAGAAGGAATTTTTGTACAAGTTACTACCGAACATATACACATACTATGATCCACAGAATGCGTTAGAAAAATATTTGACGTTCATGTATTCAAACCAGTATTACAAATAAATGAAAGAAGCATACTGATCCAGGACCAACAGAAACTGTCCCTGTTCTGCAGTCTCTAATGCATTATGGGAAGTTACGTCACAAGCAGCGCAGCCTCAGTCACATCATTATCAGTTCTTGATGCACTGTTTTGGTCTCATGCTGTGTACACTGTGTATGTTGTAAATGATAAGTGATGTTGGTAAACCATGGTTTCACCTGACTGGAATGCACTGCCGTCACATACATCAATGGATTGTTCCCTTCAGTTTGTTTTGGAATATGGATTTTCAAAGACGCCGTATTTACTGGAATACTTCCTCTCGTGACCTGAAAAACACAAGAGACATTTAACTAGATAAACGCTGAATTTTTAAGAAGAGAACACACACATTAGAATCTGCTGCACAGCCCTGCGGCGGCTGAACCTGGAAGTGGATGTTGCCAGGAACTATGCTGGCATCCAAGCAAATGCTGGGGGTGGGCCAGAAGGCATTTCTGGGGGTTAAGTTGACTTTCGTCAGCTTCCACTGGTGTTCCAGCCTCGGAATGCAACCCTCCGAGCCCACCACAGAAGTGTGGCATAAGCCCGTTTCCCCAATGGGGCAATTCAGGCGGCAGGAGGGTTTAAAAAAATTTCCTCCTTTCCATGCCAGAGTTTGACATCTGTGCTCTAGGGCAACTGGTCGGTAATCATATGAAAGAGGTTCCTGGATTTGATGGACCACTGTGCGGTCCTGAAGAGCTCTTCTTCTTTTCTCTAAACAAACCAATCAGGTAAATAAATCATGTATTCAGGAAACAGAGGAACCGTTTACTAACCTTGACGGAAAAATTAAATGCTGGTCCAATTTCATCATAATTGTTCACAGTGGAAGGAACACTATGATTGGAATATACCTCGTAAAAATTCATGCTGGTAACCCTGAACAAAAGCAGAAGTATTATGTTATTAGCATCATACTAATACTTAGAAGTTTAATTTTAAAATCACATTGATGGATTCCGCACAGCATATGTATAATGGTTGCAGTTGTCGTCAAGGAACTCGTTTTCTTTTTCCCATTTGCATGTGTGCTCTTCACCTATTTCAGGTAGTGATTGGAGCCCATGGAAACAACCCAGGTTGCTTTCATGCTTTCGCATGGAGAAGCGTTTCTTTTTAAATTTCTTGCAATATGCACAGCTATGCAAGCATGTAGAAATGAACCCTCGGAGCCATGCTGATCATCCCATAATACATTCAGCTGCATCTGCGTAGCTGCACATGTGCAACACACAAAAGAAAAAGAGACCTTCCTGCAACAGCTAGGCAGTAACAAATGTGTTGCTGTAAATCAGTCATACTCGCTGCCACGGGGAGAAAAGGTGCTTGGGGGACTTTGCACCCTGTGAGGCTCTCAGAGAATCTGCCCACAACCTAATGGGCGGCCTGCGCAGGATGGCAGGCAGTGGTGTGGATCTTAAAGTGAACAGCAGGAAGGGAGGGAAATAAAGTGCCTCCTGCCTGTCGTGTTCACGCGAGAGCTCCTCCAACCTGGGCTTGTGCAAAAGGATCACTGGTTTAGCGATCTTCGAAATCACGTGTTGAGGGGAATAAGATGGGCCAAACTCATTTTGTGCAAAGTCCCTCCCCCAGATAAAAAAACCCAGTTTATATAACATCCGACACCTGTTATATTTTGCCTGTGTGGAACCCACCAGTGTTGAAGTCAATGTCCAAAACATGACAGGTGTTTTGGGTGCTGTGTGGTTTCCGGGCTGTATGGCCGTGTTCTAGCAGCATTCTCTCCTGACGTTTCGCCTGCGTCTGTGGCTGGCATCTTCAGATGATCCTCTGAAGATGCCAGCCACAGGCAAGCCAACGTCGGGAAAACGTAGAATGCTTCCATAACCTTGAAACTTTAACATGCATGCTAAAGTGATAACCTCGAAACGATGAAAGTAGCGTCGACAATACATGACAGGTGTTGTTCCCTTGCAAATGCTGACATTCCCATGAGATTGGTGAATGCTCCAACATTTTCCTGACTTTTCAAACAGATTCAACTGGAATGCTTACAGTAACACTGATGTTGGTATAAGCAGTTCATAACTGTCAATAGTTGTTTTTTTAATGTCAAGAAATTGTGAATTTTTTAAATGTTCAGTGAGCCAGTGGCATAAGAGTTCCTGTGACGAAGCAGTTACAGAGCAGGACTAAGCCTGGATAGTCTCATTTACCTCACAAAGTTGCTGTGAGGATAAAATGGGTGATGGGAAAATTACAAATGCCTTGGAGAAAAGAAAAGATACATTCTATCCCTTCCTCAAAACTAAAATCCTGAGTAACTCCAACAACTGTATGAATTATACCCAAGATTTTTGCTTCAAGTTAATGAGTCAAAGTTATTTTCTGCACCCAGATGTTCATGCACCCTGACAGAATCACTGCAGAAGATCTCGGATAATTTAGGTTTACCTTGATAGGCGAAGTTCTGCATCATAACGCAGTGGAACCGTGACGTTAATCTGATTGTCTGTATCATCCTCTTCAACGCTGGCACTATATATGTCAAGCAGAAATGTATATTCTTAAAATGCTTTAATGAAACAACTGCATTTACACACCCAGCTTGGTAGTAACAGTTAGCTGTTGCTACGAGCTGCAGAAAACACATGAAAATATTATAGCTTACCTCAATGCTTGAAAATGTAGAACTGCCAGATTCTGAAGACTTTTCAAATTGAAGTCAAAATTAATATCAAATGATACCTATGCATAACAGAAATGCAATATTAAGATAATACAAGCAAAGTTACATCATTTGTCATTATAATCACAGCTTCTTTCAACCCTTATATACTAGCCTGAGCTTATGAAAGATGCTGAACATCAAACCACACTGGATTTTGCTTTCTGTGAGTCCCAAGCACAAGAGTTTGAACATCCAGTTTTTTTCTTCTCCTTAATAGAAATAAAATCTGACAGAATCCCACATAAAGAGGCAGAGGATGAACTCAGTAAGCTGCCTTATACTGAATCAGACCATTTGGTCTATTGAAGATTGGTAGTATTGCCTGCTCTGACTGGCAGTGCTTCTCCAAGATGTTTCCTATCACCTATTAACTGCACATGTCAGAGATTGAATAGGGGACCTTCTGCATGCAAGACAGATGTTCTACCATGTTCTGCCACATCCCCTTTTCATTGACACAAATGTTATACTTCTATCTTCCTATATTGGAACATGAATCTACATGATGACTATGGCATGAAATATGATTCAAATATGAAATATAAGAACATAAGAACTAGCCTGCTGGATCAGACCAGAGTCCATCTAGTCCAGCACTCTGCTACTCCAGTGGCCCACCAGGTGCCTTTGGGAGCTCACATGCAGGATGTGAAAGCAATGGCCTTCTGCTGCTGCTGCTCCTGAGCACCTGGTCTGCTAAGGCATTTGCAATCTGAGATCAAGGAGGATCAAGATTGGTAGCTATAGATCGACTTCTCCTCCATAAATCTGTCCAAGCCCTTTTTAAAGCTATCCAGGTTATATGAAATATAAGAAATACCTGTTGCCCTTCTTTAAAAACAGGATAGCTGATCTGGCAGATAGTGCTCACCCGACATGAAACTTCAGTACCATTAACCTAAAGGTAATACATAAACATCTGTACATATTGAACTATATTACAAAATCGAAGACTGCTTACATGATGATCTTTAAGGAAAGTTCATATGGCAACAATACTTGAAAGATGGTCTTGAATGTATCACATACTTGTTAGATTTGGTTCATATAGACAGCTTTAACAAATACCCTCAAATCTGTTTCAAACAAGTTAGAAGAATACTTCCTGGATGTTTATCAAACAAGAGAAACTACTGCAATGAGGAAAATGTGCGACAATAGGTAGGATACAGGGAAATGGACCCCACTAAAGAATTTCCTGATACTTTCCTATCCTTTATCATACAAACCAATGTATGTTTACCAATACAAGTAGATATGCCAAAGATCTATGCAAAAGTGGATGCTTTAGCACATGGGATGATGTACTTTCCTAATTACAGCTTCATTTCTATTCCCATACAAACCAAAACAGTCAAGTAGCTTGCATGAGATGAAGGGCAAGAAGAAGAATTGATAAAACCCACTGGAAATGAGGAGTCACAGGGCCCCCTATCATATACACTGTCTGGTGGAACAAGCACATTTCCTCCAAAACACTTCCTTGCGGCAGCTCCAGTCATCCCAACCAGCTCCAATCAGCACTTTGCACTGTTCCAAATTGGGCTCATGATGCAGAAAGACTGAAATTATGGTTAAGTTCTTCTAGGAGTATTAAAGGCATCTCATGGTACATAAAATTTATGTTATTTAAGCTGATATATATCAGCTCTTGCAATGAGAAACAGAGATTTACCTACTAAAAAATCGTAAAGGCAAAGGCAGTTACCATGGGGTGATGTCACATTACAGCCTTTGCTAGGCAGACTTTTGCCGACCTTGGAAGAATGGAAAGTTGAGTCAACCTTGAGCTGCCTACTTGAAACTAACTTCTGTTGGGATCGAACTCAGGTCGTCAGCAGAGCTTTGAATGCAGTACTGCAGTTTGCCACTCTGCCACAGGGCTCTTTTATCTACTAAAGGCAGGTGCAAGCCAGAAACAGTAAGATGTGGTTCATACTTAAAAGCAAAACCAGAGTGAATGAGACCTGGACATAGGTAGGGAATTTCTTGCTGTTCCCATCACATACAGAATTTCCTTTTTTTTAACTTTCTATATGGAGCACACAGGAGGGAAACAGAAAAGAAACCCTTGCATGATGCTATATATATGTCGAACCAATGTGACCTGTATTTATCTACTTATGTGATACATGCAACTGAACCATAAATATCTGACAACTTAATTCTACATGCATAATCTCTGTTGAAATTAACAGGAGCAATACAATAGCAAATTTGTAATTAATGCTAGTTAACTCGAGGGACCACGTACTTAAGAGAAATGGTTAATCTTGCAAAAAATTTCAAATGCCAGTGTTAGCAGGAACAAAAGAAAAATCAAAACAAACATACAGGCGCAGAAGACGAAGCAAAAAACAAGTTTTCTGAAAAAGCAATTTGAATTCTGGTGTTGTACGCATTTTCTTTCTTGTTTCTCAGTTTCACAGTGAATGTTAATCTTTTGTTCTTACTGCTGACAATAAAATGTTCTTTGCTGTTACAAGGAAGAAAAGAAAAATACTGTTCATATGGTCTGCAGTTTAACTTCAGGCTAGTGAAAGAGAACCACATGCACTAAAACAAAAAGCCAGGACTGAATCCAGCATGCAGTTAAAAGACTCAAGTCTCATGAAATCAGTGGGCCTTGAGCATACTTCATTCACAGCTTGGTGACACCTTTGATTTATCTCTATCTGAAATGTCTGCTTGCATTCATTCCAGTGACTGGTTCATCATTTATTCTGAAGGATCATGCATGCAAGAACAGTACTGACAATCACTCATATTTTGTAACAACACGGCACTCTTCGGTCCAATACTCCAGTCTAAGCCACTGACTGGAGTTAACACTGCCTAGGATTGCATTGTACATAACATACATTTTAAAAAGCCATTTCATTGGTGGTTAACAATATTGAATTGATGACCAACCCACGGTCAACCATTAAAAGCACATACATTTGCCAACTTCGAGGTGGGGCCATGGGTTCTTCTAGTGGAAATGGCACCTTTGCAAGGCAGGCACTATGGCATTGAATCCTTGCTGAGCTCCTGAGGCATCCCCCACCCAAATCTCCAGATACTTCTCAAGCCTGATGCTCACAAACTCTGAATCTCTGCACAACTTCTTAGTTCACTGCAAACAATATTCAAATCTGGTCACTATAGTTTGTACAAAGTTCAGCGTGACTCAGATCAGAAATGGTAACAATGTTTGGAAGCAGACTGCACAATTCTCGTGTAATGGAAAATGACTGTTTATTGTGAAGGAAGTAGAGGGAAGAGGTGGTAAATGTGTGTTTCAGCTTTGAGAATTTGTGTAGTGGTTAGAGTCCTGGACTAAGATTTGGGAGATCTCTGCTTTGGCATAGAAACTTGCTGAGAGATCTTAAACCAACAACACCATTTGGCCTAGTTTCCCTCACAGATGAAGGTGGGCAGAATGGTTTAAGCCATTTTGGGTATCCATTGGGATAAACGGTAAGGTATAAATGAAGTAAAAATGATAAATGAATAATATGTGAAATAAGATTCTGCATCAGTGTGCAAACTGTGCCAAAATAATTGAAACCAAATGAAATCATAGCAAAAACATTAGACATGTATTTTCTCCTTAATTTCTGTTGCTAACCAAAGTTAGAATAGTTGACCCCTATTTAAGAGAACTGAATAAACATCCCATCTTACTCATTATTTGTTTTCTGTTGAACCTCAAGAACAAGGTCAGCACTGCAGATGTCGTCTTCACCACAATCTTTAACAAATGGGATCTACAAAAATAAAAATAATAAATAAAAAGCTTTGCTCCTTCTAACATAGAATCTGACTTCTTAAAAATATCAGAAAAGGGGTACCAGTGGTGTTGCCTGTAATCAAAACAAACAAAATACAAAAGTGTGGCGTGCTTAACTGTTGTACAAATATATTTCAATTTTCTGTGACTTTCAGGGGTCTATAAATATTGGCTTGGGATACTAGTCTCCTTTTATTTGTGTTTGCCACCAACTATTCTGCCCCTGTCCCCCAATTCCTATGGCACACACCGAAAGTTTGATAAAAAGGCAGAAGTTTCTCTCATGAGTGCTATGGTACAGAGAAGGCAAAATGTGCAGGGTTTCTCTTTTTGAGTCATCTTTTTAAAGAATCAGTGCAACTGACTCTCACTCCCACTTTTCAAGAGGGCTTGGGAACAGACAGTTTCTTCTCTCCTTTGTACTGCTGCCTGCAAAAGGCAAGAAGCAGCAAAGTGCTCCTTTTGTTTCTGATAAGCTACAGACTTCAGTGCAAATGACCCTCCCTCCACCTTCTGCCACACACAGAAGAAAACAAGGGTCTGTCTTTTTTCATAAGGACTATGGAGATGATTAAAGATAATGGTCTTTCTTTCCTCTGCCAAACCACTGCTCAGAGGGAGGAGTGTGAACTACTGCTGGACATCTTTCAGACCAGAAGGAAAAAGCATTTGCAATGGTGAGTGCATTTGTGGATGCCTGGTAAGCATTCTTTTGCTTAATTTGTGCAATTTACTCTGCATTTGATAATCAAGAAGGAAGACAATGTAAGGTGCAGAAATCTCTGGAAATTCTCCTCAGCTCTTACAACTTCTGAGTTCTGATTAGGCTGAGTCCTCATTACATGATTTAAACCCAAGCTCAGACTGATATGCAAGTGAAGACACACAAAATATTCAGTTTAGCACTTGTTTGGTCTAATAATGAAAGTGAAGGATTCCCACAGATTAAGCAATCACTTCTGTAGTGTTTATACAACCCTGCCATGACCTCAGGCAATTGGGCAACACAGTAACACAGAGATACCCACTCGCTCCAGTCTTATCTGCTCACAGGACCCTCTGCTGCAGATGTGAAAAGTCACCTTCAGCAAAAGAATGTCAAACAGCAAAGGAGTCTCACACTGTTCCCTTCAGGACAGAACAGGGCCTTGGGATTTTGAATGCCTCAAATTTTACATCCATTGCAGTCATTAACAAGCTTAACATTATTAGTGAATGGTCTCTGTCTATTTCTTGAGCAGATTTAACCTTGCAATTATGCTTCAAGCTCTGCTGAATTTCAGGACTCCTTGACCATGCTCTTTTTTCTTTACCTGCTGAACCTAATGCAGTTTCGCAGGGCATGTAAGATGGAGCTATTCCACCAGGCATATGGTCGAGGCAGCTACGGTTCACATCTGAAGCCTCCCCATCATCTTATACCAACTTGTATCAATTTTTACCAACTTTATTTAACTAACTCTAAACCAATAATCTATTATTATTATTGTTGTTTAATATCACAGCTGCCAATTTTTTTAGCTGTTGGCCTTTCATTACAATTCAAGCCCCACTCAGAGGCCCAGGATGTTGCAATGTATCAGCCTATTATTATTATTGTTGTTGTTGTTTGATCCATCACTTAGGTTCCTAGGTGTGTTAGTTCTAAAACTATACTGGGCTGGAACTAGTCACCACTTAGAATTTTGGACTATGGTGATGATATATTTAAATATTTATTGTTTTTATTTTTTATGATTATTGTAAGCTGTCCAAAAGGGGAAGGGTGGGATATTAAAATGAACTGAATGAATGAATGTGCATGCACAGGAAGGATTCACACACTGTATTTGAAGAAGTGGGCTCTATTCCACAAAAGCTTTTGATTTAATAAAATAGTTCCTGCCTTCCTATTACATTTTTAGGTTGCTTTTCTGCCAAAGAAGATCAGAGTGGCACACAAAATCCATGTTTTTCCCTGGCAAATTTTGTGCTGACACAACAAGGGGTGCTGCATGTCAATATACTTACACTGTAAGTAACAGATGCAGGGGACGCTTTATCAAGAACTGGACCTGAGCCAGGATTCTTGAGGCTTATATCAATGCGCACACCAAGGGAGTTGACAACATCAGAGAGCTCCTATAGTAACACACACATACAATCAATTGATACCTGAACTGATATTCTAATTTTATTTTAAAGAAAGGGAAAAACCAATGTCCTCTTGACACCCAAATCCAGAAGTAGGGGTGCAAATCCATGTATGGAGGCAGAGAGGGGCTGCACTGGCAGATTTGCCCTCTCTGGGGTAATTACCTTGGTGGAGGAGCAAATCCACAGGCAGACAGCTGCCATGGTCCTCCACAGCAGCCAAACCTGGTGCAGAACAACATGTCAACCGTCCTGTGCCTCTATTGCCCAAGTGGGGGCATTCCGGAGGTGTGGCCAGGAGTGGAGCCAACCTGGAACACTGGTCCTGGGGGCTTGGGCTTATGCTGCTCTTTAGCATAGACCCATAGAACCCAATGAAGGTCTTTTGGGCAGTGGGGAGGCTTTTTCTGTTTTTTGCCCCCCTACACTGCTGAGAAGTCATTTTGAAGGTTATTTGGTGGCGCCAAAGTGTGTTCCGCTGCCAGGGGCTCTGAATTGGGCTGCCCAACTTAGTTATCCTGAGGCAGCAAACTGGTTGTCCTATTTCAGTCTGGGTCTATATCATAGTAGCAAGCCTCTGACAACAGCGCTGGCGGGAAGCATCAAGAGAATGCCTCAACCCCCAGTAGGGGCCCACTCTTTCTTTGACAAAAATATTATCTGCACAAAAAACAGTACATCAGGGTAAGGCATCCTGGTTTAGCTTCCTGCAAACAAAGCAGAGGCTCTACCACCATGCTACAGTCTCATCCCCAGCAAACAATTTAGCCTCCTGTTCTTGATACACAAAACTCCAACACAGATTTATTCTCATATGTCATGTGGAATAGTTGTGTAATAATATTTACCTGGATATTGAAAACATGTTCTATGCAGTTCTCCCTGAGTTGAACTGTGATGCTATTCTGCAGATACCTCTCACTGGTTTCTTTAAATAATGCTCTTGAGGTCACTCGAGAAGATAGGAGGTCAGCATCCAATGTCAGGTTGTATCTGATACCTGAGGAGATTTCAAAAGTGTAGTAGCCTTATGAAGAAGCTGTCCATGGTGTTTCAGACATACAGTCAGTGGATAGCCTTGAAAAAGGAGTCTTAAGCTAAGGTCTGCAGCTACAGAATTTAATTTCTCTGGGCTTTTCCCACGCTTTTTGCCATCTCCCCCCTCATACCACACTCTGTATCATGCCTGGTTCTGCCCCAGTCTTAGGGGAAGGTGTAACAGGCTGTAGTAGGAGGGGTGTAACCTGAGCTGTGCTTTGGGTTGGCTGGGATGAATAAAACCCACTGGTAGGATTAAGTGGTTGTAAACATCTGGTATGCACTGCAACAGCAAAGCAAATTGTCCTTCCCCAAAATATATGAATAATTTTTTATTGTACTGTCGAAGATCTTCTGAAGATGCCAGCCACAGATGCAGGTGAAACGTCAGGAGAGAATGCTGCTAGAACACGGTCTTACAGCCTGGAAACCACACAGCACCCCAATTTTTATTGATTTGAATCTAAATTTTGAGGGGGGTTGGAGAGATCCAGTATGTTTTTAGTATTCCCTTCTTCTTCATCAATAAATTAAATAGCTCTCTTCCACAACATGCTATAAAACATAAGAAGTACTTACCCACTTGATTACTTGTACTGGCAGGTCTAAACGTTGCACTGAAGCATATATTCAGAACTATTTCAGTATTCTTGTTTAGTAGGCTGATCTTCTTCGGTGTAGAAGAGGCATGTATAGACACATCAGCTATACTCTGAGACCTAAAAGAACAAATGCGTCTGACTGAATAATATTAGTAATGAGTCTCTAATACTCTCCACTATGCCATTCCTGTCTATCAGGGAACATGATACTCCTTTCCAGAGTATCATTGGTCTCTAAATCAGCTTCTGGGCCTTTTGAACTTTGCTTTACAAAAACCAAGGCTTAAACACAGCAGTATTGTGTGCTTAGTAGCCTCCAAAATGAGATTTCAGTGGGAATTCTTTTCTTAAAGCTACATATGTTTTCATTGTTCCGGGGGAGTTTTAATCCCCTAATGTATTTTTTCCTTTATATTTCAGACTTTTTTCAAACCTGGAACTTCAAATTTGTAGAGAAATCCTCCCAACTGTACCTTGTTCCCCTTTACCTATTTATTAATCCACTCTCTATGGCCCAATTCAGAATTAGGTATAGGATAACATCTGGGGAATGTTAGCCTTAATATGACACAGAGTGAGTAAGTCTATCTTCACAATTATGCACAAATCATTAGGCAAATAAAGGAAAAAATATTAAGAGTGGAAACTGAAAAATCACAAGCAGAGTTCTCTTCACAAAATGGCTTTTACACCTGTTGTGCTGCTACTGAGGAGGAAGAGATCCTCAGATCACAGGAATGCAGCCTGGAAGATGTAGCTGGAGAGAAGGACCTTTGGAAACCCCCAGACCTTCCTCACGTGAGCAAAAGACAATGGAGGAATGGATTTAACCTCAAATATACTGCCAGTTATTAAAGGTCAGTTGTATTTTGTTTTCTGTTGTAGAATCCAAATAGCACCCTTTAGTGAGTACTTGTGCTAATGAAGAAAATATTGTTCCTCAGCTTTATCTTTTGGAAGGAAGCGTTATTTCCATATGGATGTTCAATACAAAAAACTTTGGACTTGCACATTTTCACCTGTTCAGCTGCATATTTAAATTGGGTTGCTGGCACCACGCTTGTGGCAGAAGAATATGCCAATGGTACATACCTTGGGTGTTGGAATGCTAACAGTGGGTACTCGGTGTTTGCATGCTAACGCTGGATATTTAGGATTTTGTGCTGGATTTTAACTGACCAATAATGTATTGCATTTAACGTATGCATTTATTTCTTGTACTATTATATTTTACTACATTAAAATCACTACTAACCAAAGCTGAATGACATTTCCGTCACTGCCAATAGATACATCAGTAATTCCATCACCATTTAAATCATTACGGCCATCTACTGCTCTTCCAAAATACTGTAGCTGCTGGCCAAATGCAGGATCAGATCCTAGAATTTTCTGGAAAGAAAGATGATTGCAAAATATATAGATTGATCTCTGAAGAGAAAATCACACTGTTTCATCTACTATGCATTTTGAGGAATCTCCCCCACAATACCTTCCTTATGAATGAAATCATATTCATTTATTGTTTCGTTAATTAGTTACAAAACTAATATATTGAAATGGTGGAGTAAAATCCAAAATGCTTACCACATGGTATGGATATTAGTTTTTAAGGTGTCATGGGAGAGTTTTTTCCTGGTATGTATCATAAAATTACAGTGATAAAAAATGCAAAGCCACTAACACATTTTAGATGCATTTGCACTCACACAATGAAAACATACTGAAATAGAAATTATTGCTGATAATAATAAAGTGTAGCTGTGTGAGTAGCAGCCCAATCCAGGAAGGAGGGGATGACGGGACTTGTGGAATTGGTATGGGTTCGCACCAGCGTGGGTGCAAGTAAACACTACTTACTGGTGCAAGTAGCAAATTTATCAGCAGAGGGGGCAAATGTGGAGACTGCCAGCTGAAGAGCTGCGTAAGCTCAAAGCTGGATGCCAGAGCAGCTGGGGGTGGGCTAGGGGCATTCCTGGGAAATGGAACTCCCTTTAGTTGGCTTTTACAGGTCTTTTGAGAAGGGAACACACTGGCACTATTAAAAGACCTATGGGTTTTTTTCAAGTGTCTGGGGATTCTCCTTTTTTTTGCCTTCCTGTGTTGTCTGGAAGCCCTCTGGAGGCAGAATGGGAGCACTGCATCCATGGCTGCTGCAGACTCTGGATTTATTTTTGGACTTCTAAACCGCCCCATCCCCGAAGGGCTCTGGACTGTAAATTCTATAAAGTAAGCAACCACGGTGGTCAGATGATCAGACTAGGGCCTTGGAGCTTCAGTTCTGAATCCCCATTTAGTCATGGAAGCTTGCTCAGTGACCTGGGGCCAGCCACAGACTCTGAGGTCCATTATGCACGGAACACTCACCTCTGGGGACTTCACTGAGCTGTGGGGTTCTCAGGGGTCTCCTTGCATTTCTCTGTTTACATGTGAGGAGGAATCCCACTGCCTGTGGGACTTGACCACTGAACTCTCCTGGGTCTCTGCTTTCCTGGTTCGCTTAACTGTGCCAATCGACTCACTCTTAAAGTCACAGATCTAATCACACCCAGTAGTTGCAAGATTGCTGGCTTTAAATGGCTTTATCAATATTGGTGTTACTACAATTATATTAATATTGTAGTTGCTTTCTCAAAATAATCCCCTCCAAATGAAGGGGGGGCATGTCCTAGAACTGATATTCTCTTCCCCCGGTTTTACACGCACACTACACACACCACCTGTACACACCCCTGCTGCCATCGGGAGAGAGGCTTGTTATTTTGATATTTCTTGGTATTTCGATATTCCTGTATTTGATCTATCATTATTTTATAGATCTAGTATTGCACAAACACTTGAAGTTGAAATAAAGTTATACAAAGCCCTCCCAATCATCAGGGAGGGCGAAAGTAGCGCAGGGGAGGAGAGGTGGAGCCAAAATGCCCGAATCAAAGAATAACACAGGGCCATTTCTTTCATCTTTCCTGCAAAGCAGGGGGAAAGGGTTGTTCTTTGCCAGCTCTCACAACAGCAGAGATTATGGGATCTGCCACGCTGTAAGTGTGTGTGTGTGTGTGTGTCTGTGGGAAGCTATCTGTAACAGAAGCTGTGCCCCCAAAAAAATCTCCTTTCAGAGGGCAGAGCACCAAGGTACAATCGGCCGTAGTCTAACCTGCCTCATAGGATTATAATGATAAAATAGAGAGGAGGAGAAGAAAATGCTGGAAGGCTTGTTGGGTCCTCACTGGGGAGAAAGGTGAGGCATAAATAAGTAAGTAAATAAATAAATGCAGATGAATTTATTTATCAAGGTTAACAGAGAAAAGGATCTGAAAACAGGTAAGAATGAAAGGAGATATTAAACACTGTATGAGCCTCACAAAGTTCTAAACAATACAAAACAGGAAACAAACTCCTATTTGCCTGCATTCAAAAGGACTTACCTGAGAATACTTAGTATGTATTGTCCTCTGTTTGCCATTGTAAATATAAATTGCACCAGAATTTTTGTTTTCTAATGGCGCCCCAACTATCACATCACTAAAGCCATCCAAATCAATATCTGAGACAGCAGTGATGGCAGATCCATAGCGAGCATTTTCTAATCCTTGAGGACCTTCCAGAAGTTCTCGCTTACCCAAAATGCCCTATGAGAAAACATCAGAAAATGAAAGGGTGGGGCACACCATTAAAGGTTGCATTTTATTAATTCAGACTAAAATTCTTGTATCCAAATACAGTTCTTCGAAAGAGGCATGGAATTTCCTGGTTCCTACGCAGACAGAAAAAGCTGTGGAAATACTTAACTCCCTTGACTTTTGTTGTGCCAGCTATAAAGGAAGTGTTAAACGCAACTTAGAGACATGAGAACAATTTTCCATGAAGCATCTTGGCAACTGTCGCTGAACTAACTCTACCACAATGCTTGCACTGATAATTGTTGCTGTTTAAGCAGATACCAAGTTCAGCTAGCAACCATCCCTGTTGGATACCCGCATGCATGGTTCCCTTTCCGTAATCTTCTGTAAAATGCTCAGTGCTAATAACCGGTCTAGGAAAAGGAGTAAGGAACCGTATTCATCTCCTGTCACACTCTTCGTTCTCTGCAAACAGTTAACTGAAGGGATTGTAGCTGCTTCTACAGAAATCCATGAGCTACTCTGGCTATTCTGTGCAGGTGCTTTTGGTTCATGATGCCTAATGTGCAATCCTCATAGTGTGTATTAAGAGCCAGTTTGGTAACAATTAAGCCTGATTTTTTAAAGGCTTGGACTTGGTCTATCTGAAGGAGCACCTATGCCCGTATGTACCTGCCCAGGCACTGAGGACTAAGGGGGAGGCACTCCAGGTGGTAACCCTGCCCCGAGGTGCAGGGGCAGTGACACGCGAGAGGGCTTTCTCTGTGATTGCCCAGGATCTGGAATAGTCTCTCCTTAGAGATTTATCATGTGCCTACCCTTTATGGGTTTAGGCACATGGTGAAGACCTTTCTCTTCACCCAGGTATTTTGGCTATCCTCCTGAAAACCCCCTCTACAGCTGCTGGTCTGGGGGTGGGGGGAGTAGAGTTGAGATTTTTTTAATGTTATTTTATTGTTGTTTTAATTGTTATATTTTATTTATGATGTTTTTTATCATGATTTGTATTGATTTTAACCTGCGTAAGCTACTTAGAGACTCTAATACGGGGGGGGGGGGGGGATAATTATTTATAAATAAACAAACAGGGAGACCCCAATCCCTACTTAGCCATGAAGCTTTCTGCGTGACCTTGGGTTGGTCATGCTCATTGGGTTGGTGTGAAGATCAAATGGAGAAGGGAGGCAGTGGAAAGAGCTATGTATGATAGCCCAGACTCTTTAGAAGTAGAACAGGGTATAAAAGTATAAGCAGCACTGATAATTCACAAATCCAACAAAGGTTGACTTAAAAGTTTTCATTAGTGTGCAGCTCTCCTCTTGTAGAAGAAGAATGAAACAGATATTGTTAACTAGCATAATCATGGTGTGTAGAATTGATTAACTAACTCTATATAAGAACATAAGAAAGAGCCTGCTGGATCAGACCAGAGTCCATCTAGTCCAGCACTCTGCTACTCTCAGTGGCCCACCAGATGCCTTAGGGAGCTCACATGCAGGATGTGAAAGCAATGGCCTTTTGCTGCTGGTGCTCCCGAGCACCTGGTCCGCTATGGCATTTGCAACCTCAGATCAAGGAGGATCAAGATTGGTAGCCAGATATGTTATCTTTTGATATATCTTTTGATAGTAAGCACCTATTGTTCCATATGTTCTCCGCAGCAAAGATAGTGCTAGCGCGATTCTGGAAGACCAAGAAGATACCGAGTGTGGAGGAATGGAGAAGTAAGGTTCAGCAACTGTATATGATGGACAGCATTTCTTTTAATTTAAAAGACCGGCCAACTGAGGAATACTATAAAGTATGGCAGCCATGGATTAACTACTTAGCTAGAGTTAATAAAGTTTCACCGAATTTGCTAAGTGTTTAAGGTTAAATTTTCTTTTGCTCTCTCTATACCGTTTAGTTAAGAAGAAATCACTGTATATACAATTTTTGTACATTTTAATAATACTAGTCGCAAACCGATAGAGGGGAAGTCAAAGGGGTATTCAGTGGGAGGGGGAGGAGGGAAGGGTCTGTTTAAGGGATTAAGGATAAATATTAAATGTGAGTAGTAAAGCTTTGATTTTTGTAAACCTCTATATGGGAAACTCTTTTATTTTTATGTACGGACAAATGCTCTCACCTATAAATGTATGAAATATTCTTTAATACCTATTGTGAAATTGCAATAAAAATATTATCAAAAAAAAAAAAAGATTGGTAGCCAGAGATTGACTTCTCCTCCATAAATCTGTCCAAGCCCCTTTTAAAGCTATCCAGGTTAGTGGCCATCACCACTTCCTGTGGCAGCATATTCCAAAAATAAATGGTATGTTTCTCTTCCTTCGTTGACAGATTTAGGTATGCATTTAAGGTTATATTAAAATATATCACAGAACTCAGAGGCAGGGGCTTAGATTCACTAGAGTTTTTCCACAGGCAGAAGGATTTACTCTCATATAGTGCAATGTTCTCGCCTTTCCCTGCCCATAGCAGCCCAAAATGCCCTGGTAGGGGATGGGGGGTGCGGATGAGAAAGTTACACTCTGTGAGAGGTAATCCTTCCAGTTGCATAAACATTCTGGTAGATCTAAGACTGTGACTTGGAACCCTGTTACAATTTACTTGCCTTTCTGATAGAAAACAAGTAGACTCTTCCTTCTTCTTTTTTAAAGTCATTCATAAACATGGGAGCACCGATCAGCAGCACATCTGTAACTGAATCTCCATTAACGTCCACCGAACACACGACACTGCCAAAATAGGAGCCAATCTGGAATGACAAACACTTTTTAAAAGCATGTGATGCATATGACCATTCAGTGCACCCCTTCTATGCCAGTTACAATCATGCATTGCAATAAGGTTTGCACACACTGAACGTAGCATGGAAAAAGCATGGGAAATACAAGCAATGAACCGGCTTGAGCATAATGCAAAGGAACAGACCCCCTTCCCCCAAGATAGAAGTAACATGCTCAGGAAAGCTATTCATGTTACACTTGCCTGTTCTCCTCTCTGAGAGTGAACAATAGTTATTTTGCCATTGACATCCACCTCATAGACCACAACTTGACCAGTGTAGTTTGATCGCGGAGCTCCAGCAACAAAATAAAGTGAATTTTCCGATGAGGCAACAGTAACAGAATAACCTGAGGAGAAATATTGCAGTAATCAGTTGCAAGCAACAGACAATGTAGCCCTTCCATTGGCAGGAAAAATCTTGCCCCTGTGGTGCCTGGTCCGGTAATCTCTAGATTAGATTACAGCTTTTGTTTCTACCAACATGTTTTTGATGGACACCTTTAGAACAGATCCAACAATTGTTGAGTGTTTAAATGTGTATAATGTGTTAATTTGCATGAAAGGTGAACCATGCCCCACAAGCGAGCAGGTTGCATGAACTGAAGTGGATATTAACCCATGGAACGAGCAAGAAAATGTGGTGGTTCATTGTTTTGCATGGATTGATTTATACTATTTATATATAGATGGACCTACTCATTAAACTTTTCTGTTATGCTTTGAGCACTTTAGATTAAATACTTGGAATATGTATGCACTCAAGAAAGTGTTTTGAGATTGCCTAGATTCCACTATTTGCTTTTTGTGGTAAAATGTTTATATTTGTCACCTTGGGGCCTTGATTGAGTGGAAAAGCAGCACAGAAATGTTTAAAATAAATAAAACAATCAAATAAAAAGCAGATGATCACCTGACTTAAAAAAACTACAACACCTGACTGACGGAACTAGTGTTTTGTATTTTGGAAACTGTTTCCAAGTGCAACGTATTTTGTTTGTGATAGTCTTCAAAAATAAACTTTAAATTATCTCACTTTCCCTTCATTCTCTGTAAGTGATTGCATGATTTTTTGCTATCTGGAACTCCCATCCTCACCTAAATAGGAGCTCTGATCTCTGTCTTGCAAAATTTTTCCAAATGCTTGACTGGGAAATGTAATTGTTTGTTTGGATATCTCCTGGATCACTGTTCCATTCCATTCATAAGCCCCAACAGCACCTAATATCAGAGCTTCCTTAACAGGAGGGTGGAAATCAAAGTACACACAATTTAAAACAAAGCCATCTATTTTGAGACTGATTTTTAGAAACAACAGAACAGGAAACATGTAAAGTCAAGCAACATGCATCAGATACTCCCAATGTGTTTTACCAAGGACATAGATTAAGGGGGTGGGGTTTTCCTGGGTTTAAACCCCCACATCATTACATGTCCAAAGCTCTGCCCCACCCGTTTGTGGGTTTTTTTTGTATTTTAAAGTGTTTTTTTCAGTTTTTGGCCAGTAGGGGGCACAGTTTTTAGGCTAGCACCACCAAAATTGCAAGAATTTTTGGAAGACTCTCCTGATGATACAACCCAGGATTGGTGAGGTTTGGTTCAGGGAGTCCAAAGTTATGGACTCCCAAAGGAGGTGCCCCTATCCCCCATTGTTTCCAATGGGAGCTAATAGGAGATGGGGGCTACACCTTTGAGGGTCCATAATTTTGGACCCCCTAAACCAAACTTCACCAAACCTGGGTGGTATCATCAGGAGCGTCTCCTAAAGATACCCCGGAAGTGTGGTGCTGCTAGTTTAACAATTGCACCCCTGATAGCAGGCACCCCCCCTTGCCCCTGACAGCAGGCACCCCCCCATTTTCCCCAGATTCTCCTTTTAAATCCATCCCCTTCGGCATGGATTTAAAGGGAGAATCTGAGGTCCCCAGTTTAAACATTGAAAGTGATGCTGTTTCAGAGTGGGGGAGAATCCACCCCCAAATAGCATCACTTTCAATGTTGTTTTAATTGGGGACCCCAGATTCTTCCTTTAAGGTGAATTTAAAAGGAGAACCTGGGTTCCCTAGTTTAAACACCATTGAAAATGATGGTATTTGGGGGTGGATTTCAGCATCACAGCGGCCGCCCATGGGGTTGGGGTGCGCAACACTCAGATTTTGCACTGGGCTCCATTTTCCCTAACTTCACCTCTGCTCGGAAGGGAGGGCAGAAGGGACTGCTTGCTGCTGGCTGGGAGTCTGCCGTCCCTTGCCCCAATGAGTGGGTGGGGGCATGGCCCCATCCCCTGAACCCACCCCATAAAAAATCTATACCTACGTCCCTGTGTTTGATACTTAAAAATAAAAGAGGAGGGTTCAATATGGATCAGACCTTCATGCTTAACACTCTGTCTAGGCTGATCGTGCTTGAGCTAGACTGCCTGCGTGACTCCTTCCAACTCTATGATTCTCCCCTATAAAGATTATGCTGATGTAGGTGGAAACCACATTTGCTCTGTACAGAGGACTAGAGCAATATGTGAAGAAGAAATGGGGAAGTAACTCCCACAACGATCTTTTTGAGATAATTTAGGTGTGCTATACCCTGTCTCAAATTTTATTACGGTCCATATGACCTCTAATATAATTTCTGGCTTCACAATTCCCTTGTTTAGTGATTCTTTGCCATTTTGAATAAATCTGTAAAATTTCTGCTTAAAGAGAAAGTACAATCATGTGTGCAATATTTGTGTAACATGCTACATAATAATGTTAATACAGTGCAGATGGTATAGTATAAATCAATCATACATCAAGTTACAGGATACTAATTACCTTCTGTGGTGAGTAAGAAGCACTGAAACCAACTTGTGACATTTCCATCTGGAATGAATCACCTTGATGAGTACCTGGTGATGAAACAGGATTCTTGGGAATTATTCACATGCCTAATACCAAAAATTGCAAACATGTTCCATACAAGAAAGCCCTTTCGATCTCAAAAAATGTATGGAATCAACTGCATGTGCATTCAAGGATTCTAGATACCAAGAGTGATATTTAATTTTATGCCTTTGTAACAGAAACCTCCATTCAATTTTCCAAAGTAGTTTGCCACATGGCCCGGGAGAGGAGATATTGGCTGAAAGAAACAAATCCAAAGCCCTCTTGGGAATAACCTGCACGTTTCTGTAGTTCTTGGCCAATGAATGTTGAATTATTTTTCCTTCCACAAATCCCCTGCCATTTTATATTACATATATCAGGGAAGTAGAAGTCATATTTTTGTTGTATTTTTACCTGGGAATGAAACAGTATTCTAAAGCAGGGGTGTCAAACTCGTGGCCCTCCAGATGTTCATGAACTACAATTCCCATCAGTCCCTCTCAACATGAGCATTGGCTATACTGGCAAGGACTGATGGGAATTGTAGTTCATGAACATCTGGAGGGCCATGAGTTTGACATTTGTGTTTTAAAGCTTCTGAAGGTGTATAAAGAACCTGATAATAAACGAACAGAATTAGAATTTTAAAAAAATTTCAAGGAAGGCATTCTAACGAAACTGTGTTTGGTACCTTCTATGCTGAAAATTCGCTCCCCCAGTGTTCCTGCTTCTCCTAAAAGTGCATCTTCAGAGGAGACATTAAAGAAATATTTTGATGTTGGAAGACTTGCAATTCCTTTGATTTCTTGAATTAATTTTTTAGTATCTAAGTCATTTCTAGTTAAGTATCCTAATACCTAGAGGGAAAAGAGAGAAAAAAAGTCATTTTCCCTTTCATTTGAAAGCCTACAGAATTCCTTGATCTATGCAAGGCAGCTGAATAATTGTTTCTATCTCTATTTCCATCATGACTAAAATCAATGTCTACATCTCTGAGAGTGGCAGCTCAATATACAAAGGTTAACAAACAACCACATTCTCCTTGCCATGCAGAAGAATGAACTTGTATTTTTAAAAAGGGTGAAATTCCCTTTGTTTAGTCTTTTCTTTCCTCTCCACGAACACTGATGTTCACTTCAAACATTACTTTAGGGTAGAAAAAATATATGGATGCCTCTCTATGATGTCATCGTGATGGAAAATGGTTAAGACACAACAATTACTCCCAAGTTAATCATCTGGTAGAATTATGTGGCTCATTTAAGCAAATAACTATTCAATAATGAATGGAGAGAGGTAATTCGTTGACTGAGGTGAAAGTCTTATACTTGGTTCCACTCAAACTGAGCCCTGAACAGATACAATCCTCCCAAAAAACTGTCTCCAGAGTTACTGAATTCCAGGCCCGTGACTCTCATCTTTTCAAACTTCTGTAACATATGCATTTAACAAAGTGAAATCAACTAAAAATGAGCATTATAATAATAAAAACATTACATACTGCTATACCAAATCGAGTGATGTTGTCCTCATTGCATTTAGCTATCACATCTTGAAGTCTTGAGCCATCATGAGATTCACCATCGGTCACAACCACCATTACTTTAGAGGCTGTTGGCCGCCCACCGGCTTCTTTGGAGAAAGCTTCACGTCTGTATACGAACAGTAAAGTTTGCTAGATGTGAAGGCTATTTTTAATGCACATTTTCATTATTACGGTAGAACAAACTAAAGATATTTAATGCAAAGATCATAATTAGTAGGTGACAGTAGACAATGTTTATTTCATTATTT
The DNA here is from genome assembly GCF_021028975.2 of Sphaerodactylus townsendi. Lineage (NCBI taxonomy): Eukaryota > Metazoa > Chordata > Lepidosauria > Squamata > Sphaerodactylidae > Sphaerodactylus > Sphaerodactylus townsendi. The sequence goes on along the minus strand of NC_059431.1, from coordinate 27,420,928 downwards.
ATTTTATGTTATTTATGAGACTCAAGATGACTTACATAATTTGAACACCATCAATAAGCTGAGGATAAGCAATTAAATAGGTCTAGGATTTCAAGAAAACTGAAACAAGTTACAAGTAGTAAACATACATTAAATGTTGCAATAAACTATATATTACATAAGTAGAAATATACTGCAATGAGAGCAAGATAAAGAAGAGTTTATTAATTAATGCAATTCTAAATTGTCATGAGCTCATAAGGCTGCTGACCTGGTCTACTAAGATTAGTATTGTCTGTTCAGATCAGCAGTTCTTCAGAGCCTCATGATGTTCACATCACCTGATCCTTTTCACTGGAGATATTTGGGATTGAATTTAAGAACGTGCAGGCAAAGCAGATACTCTATCACTAAATCACATCCTTCTTTAACAGATTTATTGAACAGGCACTGCCCACCCGCAAAGAGGCTTCCCAGTGGTGTGGGGAAGCTGGAAACACACAAAAAAGCCTTTCCGCAGCTGGAAAGCTCCCTCTTGGGGCTGAATGGACTTATGCCACCTTTTTGGTGGTGTAAGTCCAAAGCCCTGGCTGCCAGTACAATGAGGGCAAAGGCCAGGAGGAAGCTGACTAACATTGTCTCCTCCCTGGCGACACCTCACTATGTTAGTGGTGATGCAGGGATGCTTGCATGACATTCCACCACTGGGGAGGGCGATTGTGGATGCCTGCCAGTGGATTCGCCCCTCTGCCAGGGCAAATGTCCCATGAGGTCCAATCTGCCGGTGTACCCCTGTACCACTCCCACCAGTGGATTTGGGGCCCCCTTTTGGATGGGGCTGTAAGTTGACTTCAGTGGACTTCAAAAGGATTAACTCTGCCTAGGATGGTTAGCAGATCTGTTAGCTGTTTGAAGTGCTACAGGAATCTGGGCTGGTTTTGCAACAGCAAATTAACATGACTATTCTTCTTGAATTTGCTACCATAGGATAATAGTTATCACTGGATAAGATTACCTGGCAAAATCAATTGCTTTGAATGTATTAGTATATTCTCCTCCTCTCTGAAAGGTTTGTGACATTGCTCGTACAACATCTTCTTTATTTTTAAAAGTATTCAGCTGGAACACTACTCGTGGGTCATTGCCATACTGAATTAAGCCTACCTAAAATTAAAAAAAAGAAATGCACAAATAAAAGGTATTACAGCTAATCATATTATTAATTAAAATATTATATCTATATGTCATTTCAGACTAATTCTACTGTGTGGTATTGTGTATCACAATGTGAATAATAAAAGCCTTTTCCATTCTACAGAGATGTTACTGTGTACAAGGCAATTGCAGACAATTCCCAAATGCTTTGCTCTTGGAAAATGGTAATATTTTTCTGCTGTACTTTACAGCAGTGAAATATGCCAGGATAGCATTCTGGTGAGCATTTAGACTCATAGAACCATAGAGCTGGAATAGAACACAAGTGCCATCAAGTCCAATTTCCTGCTATGAAGAACTATACAATCAAAGCACCCCGACAGATGGCCATCCAGCCTCTGTTTAAAAATCTTCAAAGAAGGAGACTCCATCACACTCCAATGCAGTGTATTCCACTGCCAAACAGCCTTTATTATGATGAAGTTCTTCCTAATGTTTAGGTGGAATCTCTTTTCCTGCACCTTGAATCCATTACTAGTCCTAATCTTGGAGCAGCAGAAAACAAGTTTGCACTCTCTTCAACATGACATCCCTTCAAATATTTAAACATGGCTTTCATGTCACCTCCTTAATCTTCTCATCTCCAGACTAAACTTATGTAGCTCCCGAAGCTACTCCTCATGGGGCATAGAATCCAGACCTTTTACCATTTGGTCGCCCTTCTCTTGACCCGTTCCAGCTCGTCAATATCCTTCTTGAATTGTGGTGCCCAGAACTGGACATAGTATTCCAGGATAGAGTGGCAGTATTACATCCCTTGATCTAGACACTATGATCCTACAGATGCAGCCCAGAATCGCATTGGCTTTCTTGACTGTCGCATCACACTGCTAACTCATGTTTGGGTTGTAGTCTATTAAACAGATCATGTTTTGTATGAGGGCTCTGTGAACATCTGAAAGGAGGAAATGGGAAACATTGAAAGCGGATAATAAGATCTGTGGCTCAACACTGGCTCCTCTTCTTTTCTCAGGTCATTTAAACTTGAACCTGCCCAAAGGAGGAAAGGGGGCATCTGAGCCAACTTAACAAGACCTGTGACTGAGTATCTGCTACTCTTTTATACAGTTAATTCAAATCTGGGTTTGTCCACAAACATAAGCTTCAGGCACAAGTAGAAGGGTAACAGACATGGAAAAAGCCATGGCTTGACAGTAGAGTATCTGCTCAGCATGCAGATCCCCCAAGGTCTCATCACCAGCAGCTCCAGTTAAAAGGACTGCATTCTTAGAAGTTGGCACCATAGCAGGAACTGAAATATCTTATGATTAAATGTAGGTTATATGGTCTTGCCTATCAATGGTATTGTGAGTGAGTTTGTTTTGTACAGTTGATTAATAAGATAGATAATAAATAAAAATATACCACTTCTCAGATTCAAACTATGAAACTTTATGGTAAAAGGGACACTATTTTTTTTTCTTTACAGTTGACAGAATTCATAGGTGGCTAATGAAACAACATTTTTTAATTTTCTTTTAAATCCCACCCACCTGAGTGTTTGTAGGGCCTATATCCAAGCCTTGGACAAATTTTGTCAAAAAAGCACTCACAGCATTCCATGGATAAATACTGTTTGACTCATCGCATACCACCACAAGGTCTATGACCGAGGAACACTCTGCAAATGAAAGACAGAAAAAGTCGCTGTCAGATAAAATCTGGATGACATCTTAATTCATATTATGTTCAAAATCCACGGGCAAAAACAAAGAAAGGTTCTTCCTTGAGTCTTTCCAGATAACAAAAAAGACAAAAAAGACCATATCTGCATTGCCACTGATCCAGTGCTAGCACCACCACAACAAATCGCCATAGTAACCAGCACAGCCTTGTTTATTAATTTTTTTTAAAGTATGCCCTTAGCCTCAGCTTTGGGATGGCTCCCAAAAAAACAGATCTAAATAACTCAACAAAAACCATTAATAAAACATTAAAGCAATTATTATATCAAATCATTAAGATAACAAAAAACTGAAGTAACCAGAAACGTCTTAACCAGCACAGAATACAAGAAAGACCAGATCTGCCCCTCATTTGTGGAAAGAAAGACCCTATCTCTAGTAGATACCCACCACCTCTGATAGTGTGGGGAACATCCACAGAATTCTCAGGAAGCCAAGGTATACGTGTTTCCCATAATTGGAAGCCCTTCGGGGGTTGGGCGGGATATAAATTTGAAAAATAAAATAAAAAATAAAATAAAAATGACAGAGATTACACCACCAAAAATTAATAATAAAACATGAAAAATTGTGATACTCATAGCTCTACAGAAAGTGTAAGCCAAGTAAATTAAAAATTAATCAAAGTATAAGCAAAGAAGAAATGTGAGCCTTATCACGAGAGATGTTACATGCACTATCCAGTGACACAAAACCACATTCGTTAGCTCACAATCACAGTGGGTGTTTAGGACTGAGGGGGGGGGGGGGATTCCTGTTTTCACAACTAAATTCCTCACACATGCAAAAGACCAGAATTCCCATTCCAGAAGGTATGTCTTTAGGCAGCATTATGCTATGACATTTAAAATTTACAAACTGAAAAAGTTTTTGAGTAGGTACTTTCAGAAGCACACATTCTTTCTCAAGATGAAGCCATTCCTTTAAAAATGGTGTTTACATTGACTGCCTTACTTTGCAGAGCAGGTGAAAAACTTCTCATGATCTGGAAACTTGGACTGAACTCAGAACAGATTCCTGTTGCGTAGTACTGACTTCCACACTGCTGTGCCCACAAAGGACCACAAGTCTTTGAAACAGAAAACAAAACAAAAACAGTATTCTAAAAAAATGCAAAATAAAACAGACCCTACCCCACCACATTTGACAAACTGCTGAACTGTCAGAAACTATGGCCCACTCCACATGGGCCAATAAAGCTGGATTGGGGGCGGTATAAGCACCATGTTGGGTGGGAACTTCGCATGGTTCCCGCCCCTAACATGACTCCAAACCGCCCCTAACTTGCGCCATCGGCGATTCTTTTATTTTTATGGTTCAATTAGTGATTCTTTTATTTTATGGCAGAGCACAGCTGGGGCTGAGTGAATGGCTGCGGCTGTCAGCCAGTTTTAAACAGAAGAATCATATAAAAATTGAATTTTCGTATAACCTCTTCCCTGGCTCCCATCTGCAGAACCACCAGGGAAAAGCGGCCATCCCATGGCCCAGGGAGTCGGCCCTGCTTGCAGCTTCACAGGCAAGCAGGGGTGATGCGGGAGGTGGTGGGGAAAGGAAACAACTGATGCACCTCCATGTGAAGGTACATCTGTGGCCCCCGGCAGCTGCAATACTGCTGGCAACTAGAGTGTGCAAGCGGTCCTGGGGTTCCACTGAAATCAAGTATCACGGCGTGACCCCACCTCCTTGGCCCGTGCAGAAAGGGCCTATGTTCAGCGTTCACTTCACATCTCGGTCATATGTACATCAGGTGTTTTCATGGGAGGTAACACATCTGCTGCTTTGTGGGAACACTTCTATGCCTCCACTTCTTATCTCTCATCCAAAGGAAAATGAACACAGAAGCACTGCCTCTGAGGCACCTCTTGCCATTTGGAAATGTGGAGGAAGTACATAATACTATTTTGTATGTGGTGTAGGAGGTTAAGAGCTTGAGAATCTAATCTGGAGGAATCGGGTTTGATTCCCAGCTCGGCCGCCTGAGCTGTGGAGGCTTATCTGGGGAATTCAGATTAGCCCGTGCACTCCCACACGCCAGCTGGGTGACCTTGGGCTAGTCACAGCTTCTCAGAGCTCTCTCAGCCCCACCCACCTCACAGGGTGTTTGTTGTGAGGGGGGAAGGGCATGGAGATTGTAAGCCCCTTTGAGTCTCCTGCAGGAGAGAAAGGGGGGGGGGATATAAATCCAAACTCCTCTTCTTCTTTTGCCACACAGGATGATGTATGTGGCTGATGGTGAAGAAAAAATTTCAGACCTTAACAGACCATCGCTAAAATATTCAACAAACATTCAGTATTTTATAAATTTCATTAAAGCCGTCAAGGTTCATTATTTCACAGCTGTTCCAGGGAGACTTTTAATCCCTTAATAACAACAAATCTCCTAATTTCAAGCACACATTTGTTTTCGTTTAATCAAAAGAATTCTCTCCTCAGTACCTGAATATTGATCAACTATAACCACAAATATAAACTCATCTCTTAAGTAATTTCTTTCAGTCTGCATCTGACCAGAAGATGGCACCAATCTTAACATTTTACCAACAAAAATGAAAAAGGTGAGAATTTCTATTTCACATATCTACAAATATCTTGGAGTATACAAGGTGAACAAAATCCTTCAAGAAATGTATGACGTATTACATGGGCTATATTAAAAAAATGAGTATTGCATTCGTAATGTTTGTTTCTACAGAGAAGACTGTCTTTTGCATATAGTGTTGTTGAAGGATTGATCCTGGGGTGTCTAGGCAGGTGCTACTCTTTAAAGGAAGCATCTGCAGTGATTGCGTGCATTGTGAGTAAGGTGTCAAGGTATGCCTCACCTGGAAAAGTTAGCATTGCCCATGATGACTCATCAGATAAAGAACATGGTGTTAGATTATTCGCATGTGATTGTTTGCATGGAGCTTTTCCATGAAAGCCTGTTGATGAAGTGGCCAGAGGGATCCAAAGAATGATTGATCACAAGACCAAACAAGGGCAGTGCAAGATCTTCAAGGATAGTGTAGCAGAAGACTTGAATGGGGGTGCAAGAAGAGAAAACACCCCATTATTTCCCTTCTTTCACCCTCCCCCCTAGTCTCTGTGGAAACAGAGTGCTTATGTAAACCACTTGGATCACAGGCTGGAAAGACTCCACTGATATTGGATCAAAGGCAAGAGTGTAGATATTAAGATATTTCCAGGCAGATTCAAAGCCAAGGGCACATGGAGGCAGAGTTCTAGCAAGGATCAGCTGAAGGCATTCCCTGGCATTCATTGGTCTCCCATCCAAGCACTAACCAAGGCTGACCCTGAGATCTGATGAGATCAGGCTAGCCTTAGCCATCCAGATCAGGCTGTCTTTGTAATGGTATCACAATCTACACAATCTCAGCCCTTTGGAGAAAGGGCAGGATATTAAATAAATGAACAAACAAACAAACTTTTCAACACATCTGCTTGTTACAGTTCCCATAGTACAGGTTTGGATTTTAAATATCTGCAGTATGGGAAGTGCCGTGCATAATGCAAGCAAATCATAAGGGATATGTTTTTCTTGCAGCTTCAGCATGTAAACTGAAAATACGGGATGTGTTTTTTTTCCAGAACTATGCAAATAGCAAGCTCTAAAAGGTTTCTTCATTACTAAGCACACACAATATTTCTAAAGAGCTTCAAAAATAAATGAAAACGTAAATACTGCCCAAAGTTATGGATGATCATGTTGAACCTGGTTAGCTTCACACACACCAGCTGGGTGACCTTGGGCTAGTCACAGCTTCTCAGAGCTCTCTCAGCCCCACCCACCTCACAGGGTGTTTGTTGTTAGGGGGGAAGGGCAAGGAGATTGTAAACCCCTTTGAGTCTCCTACAGGAGAGAAAGGGGAGATATAAATCCATACCCCTCCTCCTCCTACAAAGCTACATTATATGGTTTCAGACTATGCTCTCATGGATGGTAATGTTGTGATGTGGGGGAACAGATATAATGGAATGAGTAGTTTTTGCAGTTTGTTTGTTTTTAAATCTTTCAACTATCCTAACTTTCCTGTTGGGAAAGGTGGGATAGCAGGACTTAAACAAACAAATCCAAGCTTGGATAGGAAACTGAAGATAGGTACTGAAGATAAAAGCAGGTCCAAAGTGAGCCAAGGAAAGAGTGTATTCTATATAAACTTTGGCCGTTTCCGCACCCGGAAGCGAGAAATATGGCTACCGTCGTGGCAGCGGAAAAAAGAACACTTGCCATAGCGAGGCGTTCCTTGCACGCCAAGAAGCTTGGCCCGTGAGGTGCGCATTCGCTGCCCGTCAGCGAAAACGCTTAAACCGCTGCCCGAAGACGCTGTATTCAGAAAACGCATTTAAACCACTCTTTTCCCCATGTGACGCATGCGGCGAGCGCGACTTTCAGGTCGCGAACAGCCGCCACGTGAGCCGATCCTCAAATGGCTTCTGCCAAAGCGCATCTCCCCGCAGGTAGCGAATGGCGGCCATTTTGGGAGGGATGAACTGCTCCAGCGGCCATGATGGTGAGGTCAGCAGCCGCTTTCGCATGGCGCTTCGTCGCGTAACCGACCGCCCATTTATCTGCGGGGCTGCGGGCGCCCGCCAGATTCCGCCTGTCTGTCGCGAACGCTTTTTTTGGAGGCGTGCAGCAATTTCGCGGCGTCATCGGCGTTAAGCTGCTTTTTTGGCCGTGCGGAAACGGCCATAGAGACTGGGGGGAAAAAAATCAAAATATATTTAAATATACAAAAGCACATTAGACAGGATCCAGTCAGCTTTTTTGATCAATCTCCCCTCTTTAATACTTAATACTCCTTAATACAGTCCTAAACATGGCTGTTGTCCAGTCAAGACTGATCATCCCAAATGTAGCCTTTTGGGTGGTCAAAGGGGGGGGGGAACTAGTTGAATCCAACCAGTTAAATGTAAATAGCAAATCTATTTATTTAGATAAACAGTGGGTTGCATCCTATCACTCAGGTCAACTTAGGTATATATGAAGTTGTCTTATACATTGGCCCATCAAGATCACTATTCTCTGTTCAGACTAGCAGTAGCTACCCATGGGCTCAGACTGAGGGATTTCACATCACTTACTACCTGACCTTTTAACTGGAGATGCCAGGAATTGACCCTGGGACATTTTGAATGCCAAGCAGATGCGCTACCACTAAGCCACAGACCCCTCACCAAGTGTGAAGTCTTCCTCAAACATCTCAAGCAGACCAAGAGCCTCTTCCAGTGCAGAAAGGTTCATAGAGATGGAGGGAGACTCCCCAGTTAGCTGACTGGAATGGGATATTGAACATTTGGGTCCTTGCAGCAAGCAGAACTGGAAGAAGACACCACCAATACTGGAATGGATCCACACCGCACATTGCCTTTTCATTCAATACATCATCAATAGACAAAAGGCTACTTTTTAATCATGGATTGAGAACAAATATTATGCTTTTATTACATACATCTCCAGCACTTACCAAAAATCCCCCTGTTCTTGAGTTTCTTATCAAGGTTAGTCCCAGATTCATATTCTCCTTTATCTCAGTAACATTTGGGATGCTTGCAAAATCTGAAAAGCCACAGTACATTGTAAATTCCAGAAACACTTCAAGGTACTATTTTAAACCTATAAATTGTGTGCTGCTTACACATGTTCAAAGGTATCTTCCTACCTATGTCCACTATGATGAATTCATGTGATTTCTTAATAAGTATCTCATGTGAAAATTAAGGGAACGCATTGACATTCTGTGATAACTAGTGTACATTTAAAGAACCTCATTTTTCCGGTAACTCCCAGAGGAAGTTAGACTTTCTGTAGGATCTTACTGTTTAGATTACTACTTGTGGCTGAAATAAGATGATTTTAAAAAAATTAATTATAGTCTACCAGTATCAGATCATTATCCTGTATGAACATCCAATACAAGTTAAAATATCTCCTGAGAAAATGTTCACTTTCAGGCCCCTTCCGCACACGCAAAATAATGCGTTTTCAAACCACTTTCACAACTGTTTGCAAGTGGATTTTGCCATTCCGCACAGCTTCAAAGAACACTGAAAGCAGTTTGAAAGTGCATTATTCTGCATGTGCGGAATGAGCCTCAGAATCAGTAACTGCAATCCTACTCCTTAAACACACACAACTTCTGCTCCCAAGCACAGAATTCAGTGACTGGCATTAAAAATCCGTGCATCAATCTTCATGTGACTGAGATGGTGTGCCAAAAGATTAGTCCAGTCCCTGGCAGCAGTGATGGATCTTGCTGAGGATTCACACACCAATAGTTCCAAAACAAAATGGTCATTTGAATACGCCATCAGTCCCTCAATGAAAGCAAGGCCTTTTCTGAACAAGTTGCTTAAACTTTTCAAGAATGTTTTCCAAAAAAAACCCCTTAATGATGTTTGTCTGCGCTCACCTTCACAACATTTGTAGGTTCTTTTCTTCCTCCAAACTGTGGCTGATACAGCTACAGGAATCTGTATGGTGGGGAAGGGAGGAAACACATTCCTTCCTTCCACTTCTCAAGACTCTAGCTGAGGCTTCTTTCCCTGCACGTACTCTTCCACATGAGTAGTAGACAGACTCTAATCTAGTGAACCAGGTTTGATTCCTCACTCCTCCACAGGAAGCTTGTTAGGTGACTTTCGGCTAGCCACAGTTCTCTTGGAACTCTCTCAGTCCCATCTACCTCACAGGGTATCTGTTGTAGGGACCAGACAATTGTAAGCATCTTTGAGTTTTAAATGATACCGTTTGTGCCAGTATTGGTTTTATACTGTCTGATTGTTGTGGTTTTATTGATGTTTGCCACCCTGAGCCCTGTGGGAAGGGCAGGATATAAATTGAAAAATAAGTAAAATTAATAAAATTAATTATCCAGCTTTCGTACCCATACATAGTAATTAGGAAATACTGGGGCATTCATGAACTTGATCTTGGTTGCCAATGACACCTCCTTTCTCTTAAGAATCTTTTCTAGCTCCTTCGTGACTGCCCTTCCCAGTCTCAATCTCCTTTTAATTTCTTGGTTGCAGTCTCCTTTTGATTGATGATGGTCCTACTTCATAAAGTTCTTCATAAAAATGTTTTCTCGGCTATCTGCCTTAATTCACTCATGAAAATATAGCATGTTAATATTATAACTTACTCTGTAAATTCATCTTTAAACATTCATTGTTTTGCTGATTAACAGCACACTTATAGATGTCTCCCATTCTATTTTTTGGATATCCACTCCAGGGTGAGCCAACAAGTAACCTGAAAACATAACACAGTATTCATAAAAAGCCTTCAAGCTAAAAAAAGAAACTTTTAAAAGATGGATAGCCCTTCAAATAAGAGCCTCAGTAAAGAGAAATGTTTTGGTATGGCACCCAAAAGACACTAAACCAGGTAACGGGGAGGGTATTCCAAAGGTGAAAGGCCACCACTGGAAAAACCCTGTCTCCAGTTGTAGGCAGGGGCACAGAGAACATGTTTTGGGGAAGAACATCTTAAATGGCAGGCTGGACTGTCCTGAAGGAAATGGTCCTTCATGTACCCTCACCCAAACACTTTATCCTCAAACAATCTGGGAGGTAGATTATGCTGTAACTGGTACAAGATGATTCATATTTGAACCTGTGTATCCCTAATCCTAGCTCAATATCTTTAACCACTTGACTATACCATACTGGCTGTGAAATGCTGACAAGAATATATTTCCATGACATGAAATGGAAGGTGCGCTATGAGTTCACCTGAAGACTCCATCTAAACAGCTCCAACCAGTACACACTATCAAGAATTGCAAACCACTGAGTTCATTGGTGTTTACTCCTAAAAAAGTGTACCTAGAACAGCAGTCTAATTCCAACAACTTAATGTAAGAGCTCACATTACTATTAAATTGACCTTTATGGTAGATTGTTGACTGACTGCTGAGGGTGCAGATCAAAGAAACTGGCACAAAATTATTGGGTTCACCAGATGGCTCAATGGGGAGGCTTTGCAAACCAACAATAATCTAGACTTATGTCCACGAGGAGCTTTAAGGAGAATTTATTTTTATTCATTTTATTCCCTGCCCTTCCTGACCAAGGTCTCCCTCCCTGCCGGGCATTATTTCCAGAAATCTTAAGGACATGTTTGCTATAGGGAAAATATCCCCAATAGATGCTGGAAATTCCAAAGTATTATTATTCTATTTTGTCTCTGAAATTATACAATTAAATGTCTGCCTGCACCAGCGTTATCTTGTAATGATAGCTTGCATTTAACAGATGTAGATGAAGCATATTATTTTCACAGGTACCCAAAGAGAAAACAGCTGCAACTAACTGCTCACTTCTCTTATGTAATATAGCCATGGGGGGGGGGGGAGGAGCTGCCTGGATTGCTCCATTTCACTGCTAGTCTGCAACTGAGAAGATCCACCCTTTCCTCAATACTATAAATACACATCCTGGCATTTACCGACATAATCGTGTAAAGTAAGAAAAGACAATCGGTTGGATCCAGACAACTTATTGACGTAATTCTTTTACTAACTACAAGCCCTGCCTTGCATGGCTTTTAAGAACATAAGAACAAGCCAGCTGGATCAGACCAAAGTCCATCTAGTCCAGCTCTCTGCTACTCGCAGTGGCCCACCAGGTGCCTTTGGGAGCTCACATGTAGGATGTGAACGCAATGGCCTTCTGAATATATTTGCTCCCGATCACCTATGGTCTGCTAAGGCATTTGCAATCTCAGATCAAGGAGGATCAAGATTGGTAGCCATAAATCGACTTCTCCTCCATAAATCTGTCCAAGCCCCTTTTAAAGCTATCCAGGTTAGTGGCCATCACCACCTCCTGTGGCAGCCTATTCCAAACACCAATCACACGTTGCGTGAAGAAGTGTTTCCTTTTATTAGTCCTAATTCTTCCCCCCAGCATTTTCAATGGATGCCCCCTGGTTCTAGTATTGTGAGAAAGAGAGAAAAATTTCTCTCTGTCAACATTTTCTACCCCATGCATAATTTTGTAGATTTCAATCATATCCCCCCTCAGCCGCCTCCTCTCCAAACTAAAGAGTCCCAAACGCTGCAGCCTCTCCTCATAGGGAAGGTGCTCCAGTCCCTCAATCATTGTTGTTACCCTTCTCTGCACTTTTTCTATCTCCTCAATATCCTTTTTGAGAGTCCTGTCCCTGTGACTATGTGACTATGCAGCTCCCATGATTACCAGAAAAAGTGGCTGAGATTTAGCTTGGCTGCCATTGCTGCCCGGGGGAAGGGCGAGGAGAGGGGCAGGCTCAGAGCCGGCATCCAGCCCAGCACGGGGCTGGGCCACCCACCTGCCAGCGTGAGTGAGTAATGTGCCTGGAGGAGGCGAGGTCATAGCCTTATATGGGCAGGCTGGCACATCCTGTGCCTTTCTTGCTCAAGCACCAATGGCTTCTCCCGCCCTTCCTCCCCTGTGGGTCTGAGTTTTTTGTTGTTGGCATTCTGATTACGGTGAATGTTGTTGTTATTTGCATTTCATCTGTCACAGCCAGGCAGGTTGCGCATGGGGGCTGATCTGTTCAGGGGAGGAAGAGCCTGCGTGATGGCCCTCCCTGTTTGGTGGGGGCCTCCATAAGAGGCCTGGCGGTGGAAAGAGACTGTGAACCACATGTCGAGGCAGGGGCTGCTGGTAGCTCGCACCCCCTGGTAGCAAGGGGAGTTCATCCAGAGGTCAGCATCTAGATGCCTCCCACTATCTTGCTGCTCCAGGCTTGGTGTTCCCCCCCATGCATCAGGTTGGGGGAAAGTTATTACTGTGGGACAGCAGACATGGCATCCCCTATGCTACACCTCTGCTTCCTTTTGCCAGCACACCAATAAAATGCCTGTGGTCAAACTTTACCCACACAATGGGTTTTCTGTGTCTCCTTCTGCACCCACGGACCGCTTTCTCCCCTCCTCGGGCAGCAATAGCCATTGCCTGCATTTTCTACCAGCAGAAAAGCTGCTTGCATCTAACCCAATGTGTAATCCTAAACATTTGTTTCTACTCATGCTGAGTAATTGTGATGGACAGCAGCTCCCTGGCACATCTCCTTTATGATTTTCACAGTACCCATTTTCACTATATTTACAAACAACAATCAAATCATCCCATCCCCCCCTCCCCTCCCCCCCCGCCATGCTTCTGTTGATTGATTAATTTGGCAATATCTCTTAAGCAGAAAAACATAAATCATCTTGAATTCCATGGTTTTAATAGCATATTTTGTACAATTTTTAAATTTTCATGAAGAAAATTATATATAAAATGCCAGGAAACAGTACAAAATACAAACCGGGGGGGCGGGGGGGGAGTAAGAGTCATTATGAGGCTGGTTCAGATAGCTGATTTTTAAAAAAACTCAAATTATTTTCATTTCAATTCAACCTTTAATGGTATGTAACTCAAATTATTTTTGCATATCTAGGAATCCCTCAAATAGGCAGACCCTTTTCTCTTGCCTGAAACAGTCCCATTGTTGCCTTAATTTTCCATTCAAGGTGGAAAAACAAATCATAGTAGGACAGCTGAACCTCTCATTTTAAAAATAAGCCATTCTGTATATGACTTTTTAAAAACAAAGTCATTATCTAACTTGACCATCTAGGTACTTGCTTCTAATTGGGCTGTTAACACAAACTTCCTACCCTGCCTTTGACAATACCAATACGTTAGTGACAAAACTGAAACACTCCTTTGGAGAATTATTAGTCAGCTTTCTAAACATCCTGCCAATGAATGTTCTTGCCAGTAGGTCTGAATTTAAAAGGGTGTGAAACTGCAAACACAGAGACAAATGAAGGGAACAGACAGTGGGTGGAACTGGATCAAAGTGTAACATGAGTTATCTAGAAAAGGTTTAATTATGATGTAGCCAAAAATGGGTGCAGCAAGAAATCAACTTTGCAGCCTATAGCGACTTTTTTTCTATTACCTGATTGGGCCTTGTCATGTAATGATTGAAATATGGGCCACATTAAAATAAAATTTCATAAGTACAAGGCTTTAGGTTTCCCTTCTCACTCTGAATGAAGAATTTTTTTAAAAAATGCTTACCATTTGCCTTCTTGGTTTAAAAGCTGCTGAACTATATATCCAAACTGCTCACTTGAGGGTCCAGAGAATACTTTTGCTCCTTGGAGTCCAATATTGTATGCTCTGCAGAAGTTTTGAAGAATGCCTATTACAAGGAAGAACAATACTGCTGTAAAAATCAATTAAGCAAGGAAATGGATTTTGTTGATGTACTCTCTTCTCGTCATGCCAATTCTGCCCCTTCGCACCTTATTTAGGTGTCACTTTTATGTATTCTATATTTCTACAACTATGGCATATGTGGGCAGGAACTGGCATTATGACAGAAAGCATATTGAGAATCTCAGTGGTTTTTAAAACAGCAAGTTCCTAGCAAAGAAGATGAGTTGGTATTTATACTTTTCTCTACTGAAAGAAGTCTCAAAGCAGCTTGTAATTATCTTCCCTTCCCCTCCCCATTACTGGCACCTTATGAGGTAGAAAAGGCTACAGAGTTCTGAGACAACTGTGACTAGCCCAAGCAGGCTTCATGGGGAGCATCAGTAATGGAGGGTTCTGATCTACTTTCATGCTATTGTTGCATAGTAAAATCAAGTGGCAGCTGATGGGTTAAACCTCTTCCTTCTTTCCTTTCATGGTCCCAACACAAACTGAGGTGGCATGAGCCTGCAATGTACATGTTATGGATGGACCAAAATGCATGTTCTTTGTCTCATCTGTATGAAGTTTAAATAATGATAAGCTCTAGTTCAACCCCAGCTCAGTATATATTACGGTAAAGACTACTTTATAACTAATCATGCAATTTCAAAATACTTAGAAGAATTTCAGAGTATTTTACTACGATATTTTGTCATTCAATGGCAAGATGTACAGCAACAGTTTTTTAAAGGATTACAGATTAACAATACAGGAAGAACCCATAAGCATTTTAGCACGAATCATTCCATCTCGAGATGACGGTAGACGCAGTTAGACACAAATGAAATCCTTTTACCTTTATAAGTGAGTCTGGTTTCCAGGCATTTTATTTTGCACGGACGGAGATTGTTTTCAGTCTGTATGCAAAATAGAAATGGAAATTTAAAGACAGGAGTTGAACAAAATCAAAAGAATTCTGAACTTAAGTGTGAGCACTTTATATTTTGAAAGCATGGTGCAAATGAGCCCCAATTCAATCTAAAAGCTCACTGGTATTGCCCATATGTGTGTCACAGACATAATTATCAGACCTACTTTACAGAGGAACACAATGCCATCTTTACTTTGGCTGATTCCGCCGGTAAAAAACAGCGGTGTGAAAGCGTTTGAAAACGAGTATAAATAGCACACACCGTTTAAACCCATTTTCTCATTTTCACACGTTTTCACGCTGTTTTGGCCCATCACGGAATCCGACGCGCCAAGAGATCAGCCCAAATGAAATCCACGACCAATCGCTGCGCCAAAATAATGCACTTTCAAGCTGCTTTCCTGGCTGTTTTGCCATTCATGCAACTGAGCCACCGAGCAGCTTCGAAGTGCATTATTCTGCGTGTCTTGGAATAACCAATATTCACTACTATCATTCGTAGAAGATCTATGGGAATTTTGCCTTCAAAAACATCAATCATCTTTGGACTGTGAGAGGAGCATTTTAGAAGTAGTCACGACCAAGGGATGTATATTCAGTGAGTGCAAAAGACAATTTTAAGTGCTTATAAAAACAAAGAATCAGTGTGGTGCTGTGGTTAAGACCAGGTAGACTCTAGCCTCGGAAACTGGGTTTGATTCTCCACTCCTCTACCTGAGCAGTGAATTTTCTGGTCTGGTGAACTGGATTTGTTTCCCCTCTTTCCCTTTGAAGCCTGCCTGGTTGACCCTTGGGCTGGATTGCAGTTTGCAGAATTTCATTTGCCCATACCTCACCACAAAGATGTCTGTTGTAGAGAGATGGGAAGAAAGGAGCGTCCTTACAGACTGTGAAAAAAACTAAAAGGCCGTTTCGCCGCGGGCAGAAAATGGCGGCCTGGAGATGGTAAAAACGCCGTCTCCAGGCATACCATTTACGAGGCGCAGCAAAGCGCCAGCAGCGCCCTAAGCGCCATGCGCCCGACTGGGTGGCGTTTCCCCGACTTCCTGGCATTCGCTTTTTGAAGCGCCGCGTGACTATGCGAGGCGAGCGGCAGCGGCTTCCATCGACTCCCCACCCGGCACTCACAGCGATACCTGGGCCTCCCGGTAAGCGAGGAGCCTGGGGAACCGCAGCTCTACCCTCGCGCCTTCGAGGCGGCGCAGGTCGAAGGGGGCGTGTCCCCAGGAAACATCCCTTGCCCGACAGCGCCGAACAAAATTAACGAAATGGAAACATCCGGGTTGTGCGGGCGCTTGCGCTCAGCGGCGCCCGACTGCCATACTCTTCCGGGGACTTAATCATTGCGGGGCCAGTCCCAGCGTCTTCGAGGTCAGCGCGAGATGTAACCCAGCCATTTCAAGCTGCCGTAGGGAAAGCGGCCTAAAGCTGAGTCTGCGAAGGAGCAGATCAACACAACGTTTTTCAATGGGCACCAGACCAGTCTTCTACATAATTTCTCAATATTCCCCCTTGCAACAGTTGTGACTGCTTACAAATTTTTACTGTCATTTTGTAACTTTGTAAGGTTTGATTACTATAATTTTTTTGAATATAACCACTGGGTTCCTGGCAGGAATTTTTAAAAAATGGATTGAGAAAGCTAAAGTTGCTAAGACTTGAAACATTCAGACCTGTTTGGGGAAATTGGGACATTTTAATCAGAAAATAGACTGGCTGATTAGGGTTTTCCAGACTTCATGGCTGTGGTCCACTGCGTTTAGCTTCAAACTAACTAGAATACAGACTGTTTACTGATAAAGAGGTTCCTGGACTATACAGTACGTTTGCCATTCCTCTGCAAGTCAAGGTCCCAGTGCTTGTTATGTTTTGGACTGAAACTGAAACTTTTTCTTTACCAATTGAGGAAATGCTTCATGAAGGTCACATCTTCGTTCCCCCTATCAGCAGAAACCCTTCCACCTAATGTCATACAATCTTTTCCTCAAAAGCTGTAGAAACTGTAGCACTGTAGCAGGCAATTACTTGAGTATTGATTTCCTTCAATCTTACTGATCGGCTAACCCATGAAACCATAGAATTGGCATGACTACCTAAATTATACAAATGTTAATTTAATTGAAATTATTTTTAAAAATCCCATTAAGTCTCAGGCATCTGATTAGTTTCAGAATTCAGAAGCTGAACATCTACAACATAGGCTTAGATATTAACAGCTAATTATGAATTTATAAGTGGTTAAGACTTGTACGATGAAGCATCACGTTATGACATGTAACAGCCACCATAGACGATAGGCTACCATAAATAGCATTCATATCTCCTGTTAACTTTAACAATAGGAAACAATTAAGATTATGAGAATAGCTCTGCTGGATCAGAGCAGGGGTCCACCTAATCTAGAGTTCTGTTTCATAACCAGTTGCCCAAGAGTACTCACAAAAAGGGCACAGGAGCCAAGGTCTTCCCCTCATGTTGTCTCTAGAACTTTTTTCCAGAAGTTTGCTGTCCCTGAATACAGAGATTCCCTATAATCACCATGGCGATACTTCATAAATTGGACTAATCCCATTAAATCCATCTATAATGCAATGAATACATGAAGCTGTTTTAAACTAAGGCCGTTTCTGCACGGCCATTTACACCATGCCGGCAGGAGTTCTGTCGTCGTGGTGAAGCTCTGCTCATATGCAAGCGTCGCGAGCGAACAACGGGGAGGCCGGCAGAAGGCAGGAAAACAAAGCGCGGAGGGCATGTGCGCTCTCCATGCCCCACTTACGGTGTCCTCCTCATAGCCCCTGGAGGTGGGAGGACAGTGTGAAGCGAGGTTCGCGACGCCCGCCAGGCGACGAAGAGGACACCGTGAAATTAGGCGGGGGAGGGAGAAAGCGTCTTCCAGTAGGCGCGGTTCGCGCAGCATGCCACCGGGAAGACGATCCCTCTAACAACAACCCTTTAAAGGGTTGTTGTTTAGGGCGGCTTGACGCCGCCCTGGGGGGAGGGAAGAGGCGTCAGGTCGCCGCTGCTGCGTTGCAGCAGCGGCGCCTGTGCGAACGGCGGCCTGGGGGCGCCTTTTTTGGAGCCCCCAGGCCGTCGTAAACGGCCGTGCAGATACGGCCCGAGTGATGGTTGATCAAGGTTAGTATTATCTACTTTATGAAGCAGCAACTTTCCAGAGTAGGTCGTTCACATCACCTACTACTGATCCCTTAAGCTGAATTTGGTACTTTCTGCCTGCAAAACAGATGCTTGGTCACAGAGTCATGATATCTCCTTAATTTATGTATCCAATTGCAAGTAATGATGTAATTTGATGGATATTCAGGAATGCACATGCAAGCTACATACTAATTCTGAACATGTTAATTGAAACCTGTAAATAAAACCAATGGACATGCAAATATATGCACTCAGGATCTGTTGCACATGAACACAGATCCCCCCACAGCACATACATTCACTTTTCAGGGTGTACAAATCTGATACATTTCCAAGATGGTCAATTCTGCTACATGCATTTATTGTGTGTGACAAAGGGCTATGGTGTACATTGACAATCTCACATCATTCTTTGAAAATATGTACTTCTTAGGTCCCTAAGTTTAATTCCCTGTTTGTCAGCCCCTGAATTCTTTGTAAAACCACAGCAAAAGAGGCTCCTTTTCTATATTTTGACCACCACCTATGTTACCAGGGGACAAATATAAATGTCAAAAAGTTATTAACATCCCTTGCCAACAGAGCAGAAGTCAGTTTACACCATTAACTTCAAGAGTCACTTCAAGACTATTAACATTAAAAGGCTACCCTGAGAACTAAACATATGAAACATTCCAATTTGTAAATTGTATTATGACAAATCGAGAGCCTGCATGGTATAGCTTTATTGTTGTGATTGTGAGAGCTTATGATTGTGAGAACTAATATGGTACAGTGGTTAAAAACAGCAGATTCTAATCTGGAGAACTGGGTTTGATTCCTCATTCCTACACATGAAACCAGCTGAATGACCATGGGCTAGTCACAGTTCTCTTAGAACTCCATAAGCACCACCTGCTTCAGAAGATGTCCATTGTAGGGAGGGAAAGGGAAAGTAATTGTAAACTGCTTTAGGGCTCCTTAAAGACAGAGAAGCAGGCTGTAATAACCAATTATTTCAGTATATAGGTCCTAAGTCATGAATTTCATAACCAGCCATTATATTGGACTCAGAAGCAAACTGGTAGCTAGTGTACTCTATGAAGATGGTCAAGATGGTCAAATCTCAATGGTCAAGATGGTCAAATCTGATACATTTCCAATACTTTCATTTCTGATACATTTCTGATACTTTCAGTTATCTTCTGAAAATAACAAGGATATCAACCTTCTGAACTAACTACAGTTCCAGGCTGTGTTCAAGGGCAGTCCAACATAGAACACATTACAGTAATACATCCATGAGATTACAAAAGGATAGATCAGTGTGACAAGTGAGTATAAGAAAGGAATGGATGAACAAAATGAAGATGACAGAAGGAAATCTTGTCCATTATACTAGACTGCTTTTAAAACAGTGAGGCTGGGAACATGAGCACCCCCAAGTTCTTAATCTACTCTGCAAATGCCAACTCTATCATATCCAGGTTTGGAGATTCAGATGCAACAAATACCAGATTCGGCCCGAATCTGGGTGAATTCGGACCAAAATTGGCCGAATATGTCCTGCCTGAATATGAATGAATCTGAATGCAAGGTATTCAGGCTGTTTTGGGATATTTTTGGGTTTTTTTGCGTTTTGGCATGCAGGGGGTGCATACCCTGAAATTTTAGTACCACTACCTTTAAAAATGCACCCCTGACAGGCACCCCAAGATATTTGCTCAGATTCTCTGCTTTGCAGTGCCTTGGTTCCATTGTAGCCAATGGGGAATTTCTGAGTGTGTAAGCAGGCTGCACATTTTTTAAGATTGAGGCACTAGACTTTCAAGGTGGCTCCAGGAGGCCCTCCTGGTAATAGTATCCAAGCTTGCTTCTGGGGGTGGGGTGGGCGGGTTGAGAGAGTTCTGAGAGCTCAGCCAGCAGGCTTCATGTGCAGGAGCGGGGAAACAAAATAAGCTTTTTGGGGGCCCATAAAATTGAACCTCCAGAAGCAAAGTTCACCAAGCCTGGATGCTATTACCAGGAGGGCCTCCTGGAGCCACCACTAGCTTTAAAAATGCGCCCCCAGCAGGCCAAAATGTGAAAAAACACCAAAAATACAAAAAAAAATCAGAGGGACCTGAATTTTTCAGGTATACCCAAATATTCGGGTATATCCGAATATGTTATTTGTATTATTCGGGCATACAGATAATTTTATGCCTGAATAAATCCGAATTTCTAGGATATTGATCAAGCCTAATCACATCTACTACAAGAGGATCCAATCCCTCTAGAACATAAGCCTTCTCAATGATCATCAGATCTGTCTTGTCCGGTTTTAGGTTCAGCCTGTTTAACTGTAGTCACCTGACCATTGTGTTGAAACAACAATTCAGACAATTATTATGTATAAAAAAAGGGATTTCCAACAAGATCCTGTAGCTGATCTGGACTCAGCATGGTTCACTGTGAGGTCTGACTTAACTGACCACAATTTGTCAGTCAACCGGACATTTGTAATATCCTGGGCACAGAAACAATGACACAGAAAATAAGTCTTCCTTGCTTTGTGGTGGCAAAGCAATAAACAGAAAAAGAAACAATCCTGGAGTTTAGTTATTTACATCTGGTATGCTAACTGGAGTTTGTTGCATTGATCATAGTTTCAGCAAAGCATAGTACACTGTAAAAATCACAGTCACAGTAGCAGTGGTTAGATTCTACACTACAGCAAACATCCATCTATTTACACAGTAATACTGTAGAAATAATTTGAAAGTGAACTTTTTTGGTCTCTTCCTGACTATTTATAACTTCACAAATCTATGGAAAGTAGTCTGCCAAATGCAATACAGTCCCATTTTGTTCTTTCATTCAGTCTAGAATCTTTTTTCTGTCTTAAACATTTGAATTAAGCTGCAACAGTCAGGAAAAGATATCCTGATGCAGAAAAAGAAATAAACAGCCAAGTTTGCTTCAGTCCTATTTTGAGCCCGAAAATGAATAAAAGTTTCTTCTATTTTTTATTTATATTAACAGAACTCTGGTCAGTACAAATGATGCAACAATGTTTCACGTATACAGTGATCCAGTACAGTAATATTTTGATCCTACTGATCTTTCAATACAACTTACACATGCTCAAGTATCATGAAATTAAAAACTATATAATGTTTGTTGTACCTTTTCTGGAATGTATACATTTAAAATGTTTTGCCAGGCAAAGTTTTATTATGTAATTAACATGATTTAGTTATTCATTAGTTCTGTAGAAGGGCTCAGAGCAGTTCATATACAAATATTTCACAATAAAACACTGCATACATTCATCAAATCTAATCTTATGGCTTTACACATAAGCCTGGTGTGGAGGGAGCTATTTAGAAACCTAGCAAAATAACACACACAAGAAAACAGAAAAAGAAACATAAAAGGAAGGAAGGCCAGCTAAGATAACACCGTTGCTGCCCTCGTCCAGAAAGGCCTGGTGGAACATCTCTGTCCTACAGGCCCTGCGGAACTGAGATAAACTCCAATTAGCCTGAAGGCATGAAGTTAAAATTACTGTTCACCAAAAGAAGGCAATAAATTGGGAAATGTGGAAGGGGAAGAATGTCCATTTGTATTTTAAACTGTAAGGAAGTTTGAGGACATTGTGGCTAAAAGCAGGAGATAAATTTAATAAATTATTAATTAAAATTGTAAATGCTATTTTACATACTGCTTAAATAACCAAATTTCTACAGCAAACAGTTTGTGTTCACTAAGATGGCAATATGGCAATACTTATGCTCATCCCAGGCCCAGAACCCAATTTAAAAAAAGCAGGACTAAACGGTTCTTTTGAGGGTCCATTTGGGGGGGGGGGAACCATAAAAATATATTGTGTGCTTGATATGCTGGTAGCACTTATCGAACAACATGTAAGCATACACACACACTGTAAGGTAGTCAATCTCCAGATATGTCTTGGAATGGCCAGGTGGTAGAATATCTGGTTTGCATGCAGGAAGTCCTAAGATGAGGTGATGTGAACTACCACAGCCTTGAAAAGCCACTGTCCTGTCAGTCTGAATAATCAATGCTGACTTTGATGGACCCATGGTCTGATCCAATATAAGTCCTCCTGGATTTAAAATCAAGCTCCAAGCTTTGCATGTGTAGATGCCAACGAGGTGTAGCTGGCTTACAGCAACACCAGCATGAAGCTTTCAAGGCAAATGAGAAGCAGATGTATTGCCACTGCCTCCCTCTGCAGAGTCTTCCTTGGTGGTCTCCCTTCCAAGTGCTGACCCTGCTTAGCTTCCAAGATCTGACAAGATCAGGTTATACCAGACCTGGGCATTATACGGCCTGCGGGCCACATCCGGCCCGCTGGATGACCCTGACTGGCCCCCCCTGCCGTGCTGGGGAGCAAGGCGCCTTTGAAAGCCCCGCAGAAGCTGGCTGCCGGCTTCTGCGGGGCTTTCAAAAGCGCCTCGCCCCCTGCCTTGCTGGGGAGCGAGGCGCCTTTTAAAGCCCCGCAGAAGCTGGTTGCCTTGGCTGCCGGCTTCTGCGGGGCTTTCAAAAGCGCCTCACCCCCCTGCCTTTTGGCCCGGCCCTCCATAATATTTTCTGTTTCTTATGGAAAAAATAATTGCCCACCCCTGGGTTATACCATGGTGCTGTGCCCCATTACAATCTCCACTTGTCTTGGAGGAAATGGACACAATAAGCCAACAAGGGGAAGAAACTCTGTGTAGGCACAGAATCAATTCTACAAACCCCTATCAATTTTACTCAAAAGCAGTGCCACAGCACACAGTTATCCACAATACCAAATTTATTCAGAAGTGGTACCATAACATACAATTATTCTTTTTCAAATCTTGTAAGCATCATATACTTAAACACACTAGCAATGAGGCCCATCGTACGAACAAATACAACAGGTTCTAGAAAACTGTTGCCGTGTTGGCACCCACTGAAGGTTTACAGATCCCCCACCCTTCCCTCTCACACACACAGGCAGGCTTCCCTAACTTTTCAAACAGGCTCTCCTTTCTCAGATTTCCTCCTCCACACACAGAGACACCAATGTCTGTAAAACAGACATTAAAATGTGCAGAAGCACATATTAAAATGAAAAAAATGTAAATGATTCAGGCTTTTTACACATTTTTGAAATGTGTCTCTTATTCACCAACATTGAAAAATATTATTGTGATCATCACACTGAAACAAAAGAAAAAATGACATGAGAAAAAGGAGACTACAGCACAGATTGCTGCCGGTACTCCTCACATCCCACCTTTGGGAACTGTGTGGTGCTCAGGTGCCTGGTGGTGGGGATGCGCAGAGTTCCAAAATGTTGCCAAGGCACTTTCAGAGCATGTTGCCATAAACTAACTGTATCTTGAATGTGAATTAATGATTTAAAATCAGGGTGTGCAGCACAGATTCTTCTTTATTTAGGTTGTATCCTTCCCCATTTCCTTTTTCCTGGCAGCACAGTCGTTTGCATGAATAGCCGGAAGAAGACCCAATAAAGTTCAATGGTGCTGACTCCCAGGTAAGTATGCTTAGAATTGCTAAACACAATGGGCCTTTGCATTAACATTCAAAGGATTGCACTGCAAACCCTTTACAAACATGAATGTTTTCCAGCAGAATATAATTTGCAAAGTGTTTGCTCTTGGCTAAACATCTTGCTTGTTTATGTTTAGTATGCACTGCACTGCACCAGTGGGTACCCTTAATGAGCTCCACTGCCAGATTGAACCAGAACGTCTCAGTGATTTACTGTGTGAATCTATTTCTTCTGTACCCAGAAACTTCTGAAAGATCCCAATGCTCTTCATCCAACTGTGTTGTTTTAAAATGGATTTGTCTTAAAATGTGTGTTACTTAGAAGGTAAGGGCAGCAGTTTCATTTTTAAAAAATCAGTTTTGCTTCTGATTTCCTACTGGCGCACGCCTGGGCTTCCCCATGACCCCGCTCTGCGCGGGGTCATCAAAAGCGCCGTTTGGAAGAGCGCCAGGAATGATGCGCGCTGAGGGGGCGCGACAGTGGCAGCGTTGGGGCAGCTGCGTTGTCGCTGCTCCTTTAGTGGGGAGTGCCGGGGGATCACACGCTACTTGCCTACAGTAGTGCGGAGCAGAAGGTAAGCGGGAAAATGCCCAATAATACTGGAGGAGGTACTGTGATGGCCTGCAGCTTGCAAGAGGTTAGATTGTTATTATATTTCTATTTCTTCGAGGAAGTAAGCTTTGAGTTGCAGATGGCTAGCTTTTTATAGCAAAAATCCTGCCAAACAAGTTGGTCAGGGAGTTTCAGTGATGTGTAGTCTGTTTTTATTCATTTGAAATAAGTCTCGTTAGGTTTAACAGGAATGTGCTCATGAACATATAAATCTGCCTTGCACTGTGTCAAACCACTGGACCCTCTACCTTAGCATTATTTACTCCGACTAGTGGGGGACTTCAGAGGTTTACTCACAGATTGTTCCTAGTCCTGGTACCTGAGATTCTGTCGCATGGAGCGGCCTGCATCTGAACATAGAAACTACAAGAAAAGTATAAGCTCTGCCGCTAAGTTATGGCCCATCAGCTTATCTAGGAAAACAGATTCTGAAAAAGCAAACTCAGATCTGTGAATTGATGCCACAAAAAAAAGAGGGGGGGGGGGAAATCTTTATGGTGTCACATAATCTCTTATCCTCGGAAAACTGGCTATTCCTTTTCACTTTTGCAACAAATTCTTTGGACAGGATTTGACTAAACACTGTCTTTGCTCCTGCAACTGAAAATACCTTTAAAAAAAAAAACAAGTTCAAACACTATACAGTTTGTATGGGTTTTTTGTTGTTATTTTTACGTAGAATGAACTTCTTTATGAGAGAAATAGATGATCCAATCTTATATAGTTGAGGTGGCCATATTACCATCTGGCATTCTTTCTTTATCTTTCTCTTCTTTCTCTATCTTTTCCTTCAGGATATATTTGAGTTTATCTCACCCCTACCGGAATTTTATATCTTGCCTCTTGGATTGAATAGGTGCAACTGATTAGAACTACTAGAATGTTTTAATATTTGTAGCTGTTTTTATGTTTTAGATCAATGTTTCTTCCTCTTTAAAGTAATTTTTCATATGAAAAGTTTAAAGAATTGAATTTTTTTATGAACACAGTTGTATAAACTTCAGTTAGCCTAGGAATTATCTCATGATATAAGTAATAACGTTCTGGGATTAGACTTTCTTCACAGCTGGCTGGAGGAAGACAATCACTGGTTACGGAGTGTAGAAACATTTTGCTAATCCTGTCTGCAGTTCCAGCAGGCAGCCCCTAGTAGAAACTTTGCTGTGAAGCTAATTTTGCCCATGTTTGATGCAGGCAATCCCCGTGCCTGCATGCACACACATTCCACTAGCACTATGTGTAATTCATTCAATCCACAAAACAGAAGCCTTTTCCAAATGTCCTCATGAATGAGGAAGAACTGTTTGTATGGGTGACAAAAACATCTTCTGAATACCCTTTTAAGGATTCTTTAGTTGCCACTTCTAACAATATTAACATATAAAACAAGACAGCCACCACACGTGTTTCTGGTTGATAATAAATTGTGTCATCTCAAGGGCACTTGTCCCAAGCTTATTTCTCCATGCTGTCTGCTTTCTCACAAGGGTACAATACATTCCCTGGCCACTTGTCTGCTGTTGTCTCCAATTTTGTAAGCTGTTTATTTTTATTTTTTAAAAAATGGTTTGAACTGAGTTACTATTTAGGGGTTTCAGCCTTCATTGTCTGCTCATTACAACTCTGGCTGATTCCGCACACGCAAAATAATGCACTTTCAAGCTGCTTTCACAACTGTTTTTGCCATTCCGCACAGCTTCAAAGAGCCCTGAAAGCAGCTTGAAAGTGCATTATTCTGCGTGTGCGGAATCAGCCTCTGTTTCCTCTTCTGTTTACTGATGTCAATGAAAATACACTTTCCTCAAACTGAGCCAATTAGCACTATTACTGTATATCTATTAGGAATAATGCCTAATGATACAGTGATATAGCAGTATAACAGTACAAATGTCAACCAAAAATATGGTAACCACAGCAATCAATTCAGAGGTGGGCAACAAGCCGTCATATTACTTTTCTAATCAACAAGAAAAGAATGCTGCTCAGTTGCAGTCATGAAAAAAACACAGTCATCTCCAACTTACACATAGACTTGGGTACGTTGAGTTGGGACACAACCAATTTGAAAACCAAAACCCAGATTTTTTTTTAAAAAAAATGTCCTATAGAAACAGATTGGTAGCACAATACGGGCGGGGGGGGGGGGGGCCTTGCATCCGGCTCTGGATGCAGCACGGGTTTTCATCGGTGTTAATACTGTCTCCAGGGCTCTTATGCTGGTGGAAGGGTAAATCCATTGGTGCACAGTTGTGGCAGTGCCTTGGGATACCTGGCCGTAACACCTGGCCTCGTGCCAGCGCTTGAACACCATCTTCAGCGAGGTAGGTATTTGGGGTGTTGCCAACCTTAGTCAGCCTCCAGACCCCTCTCAGCTCCCATATGCTGGTGGAGCTGCCGATGGAGACATGCTGCAATTTTCACGGTGTATCTCTATTCTCCTCTATGGGAAGTTAAAGGTTTTTTTAAAAAAAAACAAAAACAAAAACTTTTTAGGGCTTCCTGTGCCATGGGAAAGCCCTGTGGAGTGAGTAGAGTGGTGCTCAAGTGATGCTATCCTTATCTGGCTCAGCTCTGGACTGAACTGTAAGTCACCATGAAACTAATAAACACATACTTGTCACTTGATCAGCTTTGGCCACTAAAAATTATTGTTAGATGTGCTTAAACCTTCAGGTTCAAATGAGCTCAATGACAGAATTTGCTAAATAAGTGTATTATGAATATGCACAGATATATGTAGCTGGCTATAAGCAAATTACTTAGAAATGTATCTGGTAATTTACCACTAATTTTGGGATACAGCCCAAACATAAACACCTATGATCTCCTTTTCAGAGGTATATGCCCTGTTGATGAACCTGCCTATGTAACTAGCTGCCAAGTTATAGGAAGAAAAATGAACCCTGATATGGATTATGGTAGTTTAATGCTAGATTGTTACGAAAGCAAGTACCAAGTTGAAGGCTACAATCCTATCCACACTTAAAGGTAAAGTTTGCTATTGAGTGGTAACCAACTCAAGGCCACCCCATGAAGTTCCACCCAATAAGCTTTTCAAGGCAAGAGATGAACAGAGGTGGTTGGCCATTACCTTCTGCACAGCAGCCCCTGCCTTCCTTGGTGGTCTCCCATCCAAATATCAACCCTACTTAGCTTCCAAGCTCTGATGAGGTTAGGCCAGTTTGAGCTATTAGGGCTGCTATATTTACTAGGAAATAAATCCTCCTGAACTCAGTGGGTCTTCGTTCTACATGAGATGAAGCTGCCACTTTATACATGTGTCTTTCCTACTAACAATGGTGTTTTCTTCTCCTAACCCTCATGAACCAGGCAAGAGTCCTTGTATGGAAGGAAAATGACACCGTTGGCATGAAAGCAGAGGCATAGCAAGGGGGGAAAGTGCCCGGTGCACCGGTGCATCCTCCGCCCCTTCCTCGGAACACCCCCGTCATGCCCCCACAGGGGCGCACGCTCAGTGCGTCGTGCGCCCTTCCACCCCCTTGGAGCTATGCCTCTGCTTGAAAGTTTCATACAATACAACCCAAAAGATTACATTAAGAGCTGGGCTAATTATGTATCATTGCAGCATGTGTCTACTGTTATAAAGATATATTGTTATCCCATTTATTATAGACTAGGAACAAATGCATACATTTTTTGTAATGTGCATCTGCCTCTACTATATCAAATAACTGATTTGGCTCAATCCTTAAAGAAACCTTATTTCAAGTGTATCCCAATAACATAAATATTTTACCTTTGTTTTTCCAAAACAATACTTGTGATTGTGATTGTAACTTGGTGAAGGTTCTGAGAAAACTCTGCTACAACATCCCATCTTCCACAACACAGAATCATAATACCCAGGATTCCATGGAAAAGAAGTGACTGGTAAGCTAATAACATTTATAATGTTGGATATGCCTCCAAATTTGAACTCTTATTATGCAACGAAGAACTCTTATTATGCAAAATCATTTGTACAAGCACTTAAAGCATAGAGATAATGATCTTTCTCACTTCCATGACTGATAATGAAATGTCACTCCAAAATCCCTTTCAAGCAACTTAACTAATTTGATCAGAAACTGTAGAGTCAGAGCAAACACTTCATTCATTTACTTTCTTGCTGAGGCTCAACAAAAATAGCAAAATTTTGCAATAAGAACAAAGTAAAACACATAGTAAACAATGTAATAAGACAAGGGATTAAAATAGAAATGAGTGCAGTAATACATAAATTGCATAATTATCTTTCTCTTACTTCATTCTGCACTCTCTCTGTATAAAGGATCAGTAGTAATTTTGATGATTAAACACAGAACTAGCAACTGCCTTGTGTATGTATGAGCTGTTTAACAGTTTGTGAAAATGTCCCAAATACAATCAAACAATGCTGGTATGGAGCTGCATGAGCAACTCTGATAGGAACGCAGCTTGTGTCCTGTCTGCCTTTTAGCATGGTAACCATGGCAATGGTAACAAGCCTGCACAAAACCCAACAAAGGAAACCTTGAAATGAGTAAGTGAAAATGACAACAGCGAACTGAGTATGTTCAAGACTTTTATGAGAGCTCGGTCTGGCTTCCTGGTGCCTCTCCCCCCGCCCCCCTGCCGCCGCCCATAAAAACCCAACAAGAAACCAGAAACCCATGGATGTATTCCTTATTTAGTTGCTTTGAAATACTTGTTAATGAACTCATATCTAAAACCAAATGTTATTAAAACAGAAGTAGTTTTTGAACTTAGCTCTCTGCACAACACGAAAATATGTGTTGTTTTTAACATGTTATATAGTTACAAGTTTAATGATAAGTGGACTTCTCTAACGATAATAAGTGGACTTCCCTGTAGCTAAATCTGCTATGTCCACTTAGGCAAATAATACTGATTGGCTGAAGAATACTCAATAATTTTCCTTCCTTAATCCACTTACTTCTGTTTACAGACTGTGTTACTGACTAGACAGTCAGGAAAACCAGAAAAGGTTACCTGTGTGCTTTGGGGGATTCCAATTAAATGAAGCTAGAATAACAGCCATGCCGGGCCCCTACTTTGTTCAAAGGTGGCTAATAATTACTATTAAAACTCCTCAATTAAAGTACCACATCTGCTCTTTCCAGTTGTGTAATTTCACCTGACATGTATGTCAGACAGCATTTTGACAAGTCCAGATCCTTGCTCATTTTTGTCCATTTGTTCTCATCATGCACAATGTATACTGTATTAATGGCAACTATTTTCTTACTCAAAGTATGGGTGGAACATGGCATAATGGTTACAGTGTGGGGGAACCAGGTTCAAGTCCCCACTCTGCAAATAGAGGCTTGCTCGGTGACCTTGGGCCTATTACACACTCTCAGCCTACTTTACAGGGTTGTTGTTGAGGACAAAATGGAAGAGGGGAGAAAAACTGCTCCCTAAAGCCCTTTTTGGCTTGCTCCCATTGGATGGGGCTGTCTGAAAGTTTTGCTTACGTT